>NW_026692591.1:0-118503 GCF_021218885.2 Marmota monax
TCTTTAAGCAGGAAGTGTGAATCAGGCGGCATAGCGATACCAGATTTCAAACTATACTACAGAGCAATAGTAACAAAAACAGCATGGTACTGGTACCAAAACAGGCGGGTGGACCAATGGTACAGAATAGAGGACACAGAGACTAATCCACAAAGTTACAACTATCTTATATTTGATAAAGGGGCTAAAAGCATGCAATGGAGGAAGGATAGCGTCTTCAACAAATGGTGCTGGGAAAACTGGAAATCCATATGCAACAAAATGAAACTGAATCCACTTCTCTCGCCGTGCACAAAAGTTAACTCAAAATGGATCAAGGAGCTTGATATCAAATCAGAGACTCTGTGTCTGATAGAAGAAAAAGTTGGCTCCGATCTACATATTATGGGGTAGGGCTCCAAATTCCTTAATAGGACACCCATAGCACAAGAGTTAATAACAAGAATCAACAAATGGGACTTACTTAAACTAAAAAGTTTTTTTCTCAGCAAGAGAAACAATAAGAGAGGTAAATAGGGAGCCTACATCATGGGAACAAATTTTTACTCCTCACACTTCAGATAGAGCCCTAATATCCAGAGTATACAATGAACTAAAAAAAATTAAACAATAAGATAACAAATAATCCAATCAACAAATGGGCCAAGGACCTGAACAGACACTTCTCAGAGGAGGACATACAATCAATCAACAAGTACATGAAAAAATGCTCACCATCTCTAGCAGTCAGAGAAATGCAAATCAAAACCACCCTAAGATACCATCTCACTCCAGTAAGATTGGCAGCCATTATGAAGTCAAACAACAAAAAGTGCTGGTGAGGATGTGGGGAAAAGGGTACTCTTGTACACTGCTGGTGGGACTGCAAATTGGTGCAGCCAATTTGGAAAGCAGTATGGAGATTTCTGGGAAAGCTATTGTCCTTCTCGGACTATTCCCTGAAGACCTTAAAAGAGCGTACTACAGGGATACTGCCACATTGATGTTCATAGCAGCACAATTCACAATAGCCAGACTGTGGAACCAACCCAGATGCCCTTCAATAGATGAATGGATAAAAAAATGTGGCATTTATACACAATGGAGTATTACTCTGCACTAAAAAAATGACAAAATCATGGAATTTGCAGGGAAATGGATGGCATTAGAGCAGATTATGCTAAGTGAAGCTAGCCAATCCCTAAAAAACAAATGCCAAATGTCTTCTTTGATATAATGAGAGCAACTAAAGAACAGAGCAGGGAGGAAGAGCACAAGGAAAAGATTAAACAGAGACATGAGGTTGGTGGGAAAGGTAGAGAAAAGGGAAATTGCATGGAAATGGAAGGAGACCCTCATTGTTACACAAAATTACATATAAGAGGTTGTGAGGTGAATGGGGAAAAAAACAAGGAGAGAAATGAATTACAGTAGATGGGGTAGAGAGAGAAGATGGGAGGGGAGGGGAGGGGGATAGTAGAGGATAGGAAAGGTAGTAGAATACAACAGTCACTAATATGGCATTATGTAAAAATGTGGATGTGTAACCGATGTGATTCTGCAATCTGTATTTGGGGTAAAAATGGGAGTTCATAACCCACTTGAATCTAATGTATGAAATATGACATGTCAAGAGCTTTGTAATGTTTTGAACAACCAATAAAAAAAATTTTTAAAAAATGAAACTGTTCTCGGTCAGGTGCAAATGCATGACTTTAGCCCTGACCACTGACTACAGCCTGGACACAGGGTGGAAAGGACATTCTGGGGAGCTGCAAGCTGGTGGCCTCCACTGCTGGACACCCGATTGTAGTCTGAAGTGCTGGCTCAATGCACCCCTTCACCAAGTACAGACAACAGGCTGCTCTGTCTTGACACCGGGAGGCGGGAGGTAGTAATGCCTGCCCTACAAAGTTCACAAAGCTGCCTAGGGAGGAGAGAAGGGGAAGAGGACCCCCAACTCGGGTTTCAAAGTTGTGCTGCTCCTGTGGACAACTGGCTTCCAATGCCTGCCCGTCGGGATGATAAGCTGGCGACTGCACAGACTGAGAAAACGTCCTGATCTAACAGTGGCAGGGTTCTGGTAGTGGGGAGATGAAGGGTCCCCTGGCCTAGCATGCTTATTCTTCCTCTGGCTTATTGTTTTGAGGCCCTGACTGTCTAGGCAGTCTGCGTTTTTATCGGCCTTTCTGGCCCAATGGTATCCCATTGCAAGTTGAAATTTTAAGAGTCTTCTGCTGAGATCTTCTTAGACTTGCGTTTTGATCGAACCTTAAATTAATCTTGGTTGTGGGGGAGTCAAAGATTAGCAGACTGGAATGAAACAACTGTCGATGTGTCTCTGAGTAACTGCACCATTATTGATCAGACCTGTGTCTCTATCCAAATCGCTGACCAAATATTGAACAGAACGAGTTGGTTCTTGTGTGCCTGAATAAATGTCTCCCTGGGGACGTGACTCCATTAGTTCATGCTCCACCACCCACATCATCCAGCTATGCTTGAGTGGTTTCATCTGCAGAAATATTCCTTTGGCTCAGGTGTTTCTGGGAGTTGAGATGGTTGCCTAAAACGCTGCCCTGACATTCTAGAACATTCCTAGGACAACACAAAGCTTATTGCTGACCTCTGCCTTCTAACCTCTTCCGTTTCTAGGCTTGAAGGCAGTTTGGGGGAGTGGTGTCTGAAGATGAGCCTGCAGGGTTAGGCTGGGAGCTCATGCTTGCAGACCTAAGCCACTGATAGACTGAACCTTTACTGGTGCTGTTGGCCTCGTAGCTCACCAGGCACTCGAATAACCAAATCCAAAGGGTGAACGGAACATAAAGCAGAAACGAGATAGCTGCAGAGTCTGGGCATCACCCCCTTCAATACTTGGTGCCCAGAGGCAGAAGGGAATCCATTCTGGAACCACTTGGTTCAAGTGCTTGTGATTGGGGTCACCAGCAATGCCTAGTGTCCTCAAGTACTTGCTGTGAGGTGCCACCTTGGTGTACCACCTCCACCAGGCCAGGATGCACAACCCTGCCCATGAGAATACATGGCCCTCCTGAGGTTCATGTTGAGGGATATGCTGCAAAATGGGCAGAACCCTTTAAAAGGTCAACAATCAAAGATGAGAAAATGGACCTGGCAAAACCTGACATCCTAGAGCTGATTCTGGAACCAGGAAAAAATGGCATCGCTGAAAAGGGAAGTCAAGCTCTAGCTGCATTGAGTCAAATTTCCTAGTTCTTGTGGATGCCTGACCCTTCTGAGGGCCAAGCTTGGTGACAGCTGAGGACCTCTGCCACTGTTCTGACCCTTCACTTGGTGTTAACTATCTCAAGCCCTTACTGAAAGGGGGAGTGTGCTAATGACTAAGAAACTGTCCAAGGGCTGCCCTTCCCATAGGCTGTGTCCAGGTAGAGCAGGATTCTGAGCAGTGCCCAGTGGAGCCAACCTGTCCATCTTGCTGGAGAGCCAACAAAGGCTCAAGGGAAAAGTATCCTGGTGGCATGGCCATGTTGGTCAGAGCGGGTCTCCCTGGACTTAAGGGAGTAAAAGGGGGTACGGAGGTGAACACAAATGACCGTCACCTCCGGTCACCTCTCCCTGCCTCCAGAGGGTCACTAGCTGTGGGTAGATGCCTGTGAACATACCCTTGAATGCAGAGACCTCTGGAGAAAGATTTGAAGGGCAGTGTTGACCATGTGGTGGCTGTGGGCACCCACGGATGCTGTGATCTGTTTCTGGATTTTTGTCATGGTTGACACAGCTTGAACGCCATTGCCGATTCAAGTCTCCTACTCTGCTTGACCCAATGGGGCCTTTGGGAAAGACGACCTCGGAGCTTGGCCCAGAACCGGGGAGATCCTGTCGTGAAATGTAAGGGGAATGATCATCTGGGTTTCTCGGGGTAATCCCAGGGATACCAACCCAAGGCCCAAAGCCTCACCCTCTGGGAAGAACCGGAGGTCCCTTGAGCTTCATGGGGACACTAGCTTTCTGAGCTAAATTGACTCTACTCTCTCTGTCAAAGGAGAGTTAAAACAAAAAAAAAAAAACTGGCAGAACATTGGCATTAGTGGAAGTCATGCTGACAAGAGGACAGGTTCCTGTGCCTTTAAAGACAGAAGGCTAAACTGAATCCAAAGAGGAAACAGACCATGAAGGCAGACAGGCTTATTGGGAGACTCAGGATGCCATGAGCCAGAGGGGTACCCCAGGCTGGGGCTGAGTGGGGGTCAAGTTAGGGGCACATACCAGTGTGATGCCTGGCTGTTGTCACTGGCTAACTAGCTACTAAACACAACTAAGGGTAACTCCAACTCCAGAGCCAGCATCTGATAGCATTTCTTAGGTGTCACTAAGAACCTAGAACAGAACATCAGGACTTTATCTCCTATATCTAAAGACAAAGGAAGTTGATAAGAACCCATTTTGGTTTGGGATATGAGGTGTTGCCCCCCAAAAAACCTCATGGGGGGCAATCGATGTTCAGAGGTCAAGTGACCATGAGAGCTGTAACCTAATCGGTAGGCTAATCCACTGAACAATGAATAACTTAAGGATTACTGTCCAGGTGGTAACCGTAGGCATGCCGTGTGGCTGGAGGAAGTGGGCCTTTGAAGGTGTGCCTTTGTACTGTCCCTGACTGGCCTCTGCTTCTGTAATGAGGGCCTCTCCTCCCCCACACCTGCCGCCATGTTCTGCCTCACCTGAGGCTCCAAGTAAGGGACTCGTCTAATCATGGGCTGAGGCCTCTGAAGCCACAAGTCACCCTAAATCCTAAGTTCTTGCCTTGGGTTTTGGTCACAGAGATGAAAAGGCTGACTAAGGCAACCTACAAAGTGAGGCTGGAGTGGGCACCCAGTGTGATGTACCAGGGTCATGGCTGTGAAGGGGAATGGGGTGGACAGACCTGTGCTGGGCCATGAAGGGACTTCTCTGATACAGAACATCCTCACTGTGGTCACGAGGGATTTGTGGACTTTAACTGGGGAAACTAAGCCCCAGGGCTCAGATGGACCCCTCCTGAGGTCCTTCCAAGAACATGGCTCCCTTTCTCCCTCTAGTCCTCAGACCACTTCCTCCCGCTGCCAAGAGCTCAACCTTCTCATGTCAGACTTGAACTTGTCAGTTCTCAGACCTCTGCAGGCATGTCTGTTTCAAGGGTCTTGGGCCTCCCCCATGGTGAATGAAGTGATATGGTTAAAAAGCCGCTCTTGGGAGCAGGTCATGGGCTCGGCTGCTTCCAGTGGGAGTGGGCATAATGGAAGGTCTCAGGAACCTATGGCAGCTCAAACAGGAGGGCCTTAGCATTGGAACTGCTGGAATGACGAATTGGAGGCTGGGGATTGAGGTATTGACCCACGCCAAGCTCAACCTCGGTCTGGTGCAACACTCTTGATCTATATTCTACTTCCTGGCCCACACCACTAGCCGAATCTCCAGGGGTATGAGATTCCTGGCTCTGATAAGCTAACTTGAATAGTCACTGATCTTAAGGGACAAGCTATCCAGGGCTGAATGACATATCAAAGGCTTGAGTTGACCCATCATGTGCTGCTTTGCCTTATGACACTTGTCTCGGTCACCTACCTTCCTCGGGGCCCTGGGAGGAAATGAATGTGAATCCATAGTCCCTAGTTGAAGAGACTGCATACTGGTCCTAGACTTGGAGTCTGGCAGTATCCAAAGCCTTGGTCGTCTTTCCCCCACCTATCCAGAACCATACAGCTGTGTAGAGACCCTCAGCTACTGGTCTGCAGTGACCGTCCTAGGACATTTGAAGAGTAACAACTGGTTAGAACCTGAACCTTGGCTCCTGTCAAACGACCTGTCATGGTAGCATCACTATGCCCGCCCTACCTGATGGGTGATAGTCCCATGAGAGACGAGTGTACTTGGGGTCTGAGCATGTGGGCTCTGGCCTGAGACACCAGACAACTCCAGGGCTGGACGCTGAACTGGGAGTGAGCAGGCGGGGTTGAGCCTCCTCATGGAGAAGGGAGCATTCCAGAAGACAACTGGAAGCAGGCCCTTGTGGCCACAGTTAAGACTGGACAGAAAGGCTGTGAGCCCAGAGAAATGGGGTATGCACAGAACATCTCGGAATTGCCAGCACCGAGTTGGTCAGTGAAATTGCTGGAAACCAACAGCGGCTCACGCAGGAATGGGTTGCCCCCGGGCTGCTGGAGCCATGCTGGATCTGGGGATGGGGTGTCGGCCCCCACACCCAAGCCCTAACTTGGCCCACTTCAAGGGTTTGACCTCCACTCGGAACCAGCTCTACTAACATGGGCTCCCCTGGTCAGTGACCAGGCATGCTAGTGATGGCCAGGGAGGCCTCCAGAAATGAAATTACTTTCAGCCCACCAGGTTGATGGTCTGAGCACAGCCCAACTCAAATCCGAGTCCTGCTAAGCCTCTCCTGAAACAGTGGAGGTAGGAGAGGCTGGGTTCCTTGGGCCCAGTCCCCGGGAGCCCTCTGAAAAACCCGAGCATTCCTTAGTCTTATCAAACCTCAACCCTCTTCATTTGCCCTGTGTGAGGGACTTGCTGAGGCCTACCTGCAGGTCTCTAGACTGTTCTAGCTCCTCAGAGTAGTCCTTCTGAGGCTGACCTGGGTTAGGGTCATCCTTATAGATGGTGACATATGCTCAAAAGGCAGTCACTCTCCTGAGACCCTATATAACAAGACTGGCCTTAGAGAATCCAAGCAGTAGCCTAGAGATCCATCTTCACACCATTTCTTTGTGCTCAGGCTGAAGTTTAAAGTGGTAGATACTAAACGGGTTCTAGTGACCAACTGTCCCTAGAAAACTGCTGCTGAGCTTGGAGTTTCCAAATGTTAGATTTTTCCTGACGAAGCCAAACTAGGGGTGTTTCTCCTGCCTTACAATAATGGAGAAGGTCATGGGAGGATGTTCACCAAGCTGGTGCCGTCGGGCACACCTGCATGAGTCTTGGAACTGGAAAGATGTTTGGGTACTTCAGGACTCTTCTGCAGAGATGAAATAGAAGTGCTTGCAGGCCTCACATTCAAACTGGTATCTACAGTAAAGTTAAAACAAAGCCAAGCAAGACTGGCAGCCAGAGTGTCTAGCGTACAATGGACCCAGAGATCTTCGAGTTAAAACTTGACTCTAAGCTTCACGAGTAATTAAGAGCATAGTCTCCAGTGACTAATGAGCTTTGTAAACCTGAGATGGCTTGGGCGCAAGACCATTCTGACGGCTCTCACTAGACCCATGCAGCCTACTCCCGTGGTGAAGATGACCACGACTGCATGTTGGGTACTGAGCCGGTCCCATCTAATCCGAGACCCAGGTCGGTGTCAGCACCTCCATTTTACAGTGGAGGAGATGAGCTCGAGCTTCCGCCTCCCTGGAAGCCTGCGATGGCGGAATCACCACTCGATCCTAGGCCAGTGGGGTTCTGAGTCCAGGGTCTTCATCAATGCTGCCTGTGTTGATTCCTAGGTGACACTGTCCCCCTCCCCCGCACAAGCCAAGAGCAAGAGTGTCCAGGGAAGACTGTCCTCCTGGGAGCTGAAATGACCCACGTAGCCCACCGTGGGCAGAACCCATCACCTAGGGAAAGGGGTGCAGCCTCCTCCACGAGGTCCGTGGAGTTCCTGTTACTATTCCCCCTTGTAACTCCCTTGATCGTAAGGGGCTTGACTTGCTTATTTGGGAATGCTTGATGGTTTCCCAGCTGGGGAAAGTCTAGTACGTGAGAAGGCCAAGCTACTTCTCGCATGAATCAGCCATTGTGTAGTTAAAAGGAGACGGAGGCTTGGGCCTCCTAGAAGTACATGATCTCTGAATTGGGTGATCATGCACAGGGATGCTGTTCCTGGTGTCGATCACTTTTCGGTAGGATTGACACACAACTCTTCTAGTTTGTCTTGTGGGAATGTTAACCAGCTTTCTGTCTTACCAAAGTACTTGACAAGAACAACTTGGAGGTTGACTCTACGACTGGCCTGTTCAAAGATCTCAGTCCATGGTTGGCCAACCCCATTGTTCTAGGCCCAAGGTGAGGCAGGACATCATGGTGGAGGGAAAGATGCTTGGGTCATGGCAGATGGGAAAGGACCCAGGGACAGTGTCCTGTTGCTGCACCCCCAAGGCCAATCCACCTCCAGTTACCCCCACCCCCTGCCCAGTTAGTATCACCCAGTTAGTCCATTCAAATGGATGAATCCACTGAAGTGAGCTCATAACCCAATCTCTTCACCTGAACATTGTGGCATTGCTTAACACGTGAGTTTTGAAGGGGACACAATGAAGTGTGACAATGCCAAGAATTGTTTCTGAATCTTGGCAAGGTTTCCCTGCAGGAAACAATTTTAAAGACTGTGGGATTTGATCTAGGCCAGGGCAAGATGGGAAAGGGCAGCCCACTTAGGCAGAGAAGCGGGCAACCCCCAACCCCCCCCCCCCACCCCGGTCTTTCGAGCTGTTGGTGCTGATACACGTGGACAGGCTAGACTGGTCTACCAACTGTACCTGGAATAACTTACAAATGGACCTTCATGGAAAAGCAAAGACTTCCCCCAAACTGCCATCTAAGATGGCGACCATTCATTACAACTCAAATAGATCCTCATACACAAGCTGTTGCTCTCAGAGTATTAAACATGATTTGGGGTCCTATTTTATCTTCCAGAGCTCATCCTCCAAACTATTGGCCTATGTTAGATAATGTACTCTACAAGTTCTCTTCTAGAGAACATACCTAGAAGTGGTCAAACATCACATCTTTGTGGTATGTGTTACATAACTTACAGAAGAGTCAGACTTCTTAGACTTGAACCCAAGAGTACTTGAACTTGGCAATTAATATTTACTTATGAAGATTCAGATGTTTTCTATAATTATAAACATCCAATCTACACTTGCCTTATTTCTGAATTATTTTCGAATCGCCCACGGAAATGGAAATGATTCAAACGCACAGTCGATACTCCAGGGTTTTCACTTCGGCACAGAAACGACTTAAATATTGCCGTACTCAAGGTCCAGAAAGCAAAGGGCCCTGCATCTTAAATACTTAAGACATCTGTCTTGCCTTACTAATGTCTGTTAACATTTTAATCACAGGACAGAGCAACACAAACTTACCAGGTTCATAAACCAGACTAAATTCAAATTCTGTTGGACAAACAAGTTGGAGTTGCCTACAATTAAGGTTCTTAGTTTTCAAGTCTTATGTAAAGAGTTGATCAAGACCATAGACAGTAGGATATTGATTTTTAAGGGAACTTTTTGCCGCTTGGTCCTGGACAGACTGAGGAATGTTGGCCACGTGTGGTCCTCTAACCTGATCTCTGATCAGATGTAGCCCCTCAAGGAGTAGAAAAATTTTCATGCCCATTCGACCCAAGGGAGCATTAGACCTCGGTTATTGGAGTTGGCTCTAGGTTTATACACCAATTCGGGAATATCAATTTCTCCTAAGCTTAACATATAAAGCCAAGTCATCCTTACTTAAAACTCCCCAGCTTTTCTTGCAAAGGCTAACACTATGTGCTGTCTGAGAACACAAGAAATGGGCTGGGTCACTGCTCCAAGTGACTTCTGTTGCTGCTGAAGCCTTGGGCAGTATTACTGGACAGATGGGAAGGTGAGGACAGACTGACTCTTCCCCTGCATACCCAGCCTGCAATGCCCAGACCATGCGGGAGTAGAACAAGGCCAATCATCAACCCTGGATAGGTGAAGGCAGCCATAGCACGGGTGTGCCACTGTCCCTGCTCACCTTGGGACAAAAGGACAGCCACATTCAGATGGTCCCACCCCCTCTCCCTCTGCAACATGAAGGACCCTGGCACTGCCTGCCATGGCATATGAAGGGCTCTGCATCCCTCTAGCCTCCTGCGTTAGCCCCGAGGCTGCCTCCTCCTGGTCATCGGGGCCTAGGTGCAGGGGGGTGAGCACACACGTGCGACCTTCCCACAGCCACCTGCAGGAAACACACTCATTTCCCACCTGTTGGCGAGGCACTGACAGCAGAGTCACAGCTGTGTGTGTAGAAAGGCTGCAGGGGAGAAGCAATTTCCCAGCCCCAAGCTGCTGTGGAAGGAGAAACTGAACACTTGCTTGTAACTCCCCACCCCCAGGTCTCCTGGGCACTAATCCAAGTAGGCACTTAGGCCCAAGGGTGAGAAAACTGAGCTGGGGCTCCCCAGTGGCCACCTTCAACCCCATTCCCCAGGCTAGCCCTGTCACAGCTGCCCTTCTCTGGTACTGAAGTCTTGCTCATCCTCTCTTAAAACTGAGCCTTTCCCATCAGTGCTGGGAATGGGAACCAGGACCGCACACGTGTTGGGCAAGTGCGCCATCACGGAGTTGCATCCAGCCCCTGGCTATCTGTCCACTGACATCCCCATAGACGTGCATATCATGTGCCAATCACACTTACTCCTGCCTCTCCTTACATCCTGGTCTCCTTCCCCATCGGCCCCCCTCCTACAATGGGTCAGTTTCTTCCACATAAGCCAAAGACAAGTATCAGGGTTCTCCTCTCTTACTCAGCATCATGATCTAGTTCTAGTCACTTTTCTGCAAATGACGCTTAACTTTTTATGGCTATCCCATTTTGTGTATGCACACATGCATTTTCTTATCTGTCAACGAGCACCTAGGCCAATTCTACAATGTAGCTATTGTGAATAGTGGCATGGTAAACACGGGTATACAGCTCTCTCTCCTTTATGCCATTTTTTTTTTACTTTAAGTACATACCCAGATGCAGAATAGCTGGATTATGATACAACCACTTTCAACTTGAAGAACTTGCTGTCTTCCAGAGGCTGTGCTAGCTAACATTCCCACCAGTGGTATATAAGGGTCCCCTCTTCCCCATCGAGTATTCTCTTGACAACAGCCACTCTGACTGGGATAAGATGGAATCTCAGTGTAACTTTGACATGCATTTCCCTCGTCAAACCTGAGCATTCTTTTCCACATTAGACACTCGAACTACTTCTGAAGTCCGTTCAGATCGCTTGCCTACTTACTGACTGGACTGCTTGTTTGCATCTTCTAGACGTGAACCCTCTGTTGGGTGAATAGCTAGCAAAGACTTTTCTATCCTGCATGTTCTCCTTGCTCTCTGGCTGTGCAGAAGCTCCTCAATCCATCTTTGATTCTTTCATCCTGTTTGAGAAATCGCTGCCTGTGCCTACCTTGGTGTGTTCCTGTAGTTTGAAAATCTCAGGTCTTGCATAAAGTTCCCTGATCCACCTTGGGTTTAGTTTGGGAAAGAGTCTAGTGTCAATCTTTGTATTTGGGTTTAACGTCACTAGAAGAGGCCATTCTGACATGTGTCTTGGTTCCTTTGTGGAGGGTTGATGGCTACAGAAGTGTGGGTTTATTAAGATGCTCTACATACTCCACTTGTCTACATGACTGGTTTTGTGCCAATACCATACTGTCTTGTTGCTATGGCTCTGTAGTACAATCTGAAATTGGGTATCAATGCCTTTAGTATTCTTTTGCTCAGGGTTGCTTTGGATTTTTTGGGGGGAAACTTCTAGTCTTCCACATGAATTTGGGTATTTTTTTCTTTTCAGTGTAGAATGTTAGGTCTCTAGATCCCACTCAGTCTCTAGACCACAGCTGTCAACAGACATTGAAATAAGCTTCTCCCAAATTGTGACAGAAGGCCTTGTCACCTAGGGGTGTCTTGAGTTTCTTCCTCTAGTGCTTGATAACTTCTACGGTATTGACCTCTCACCACCTTGGTTACTTATCCCTAAGTTTTTTGCTACTCTGCTGAATTTGAAGTCTTGGGTGGAGTCCAAGTATAGAATCCTACCTACAATCAGGGATAACTTGACTTTTCCTGTTTGTATCCCACTTATTTCTTTCCAGGTTACTGTCTAAAACTTTGAGTACTGTGCTGAACAAGAAAGGAGATGCTACTCATTCCTGATATTCACAGGAAATACTTTGTTTCCCATTTGTGATGGATAGATTATACCTAAACATAATAGACTGTCTTTTTCCTAGCTTCTATAGGACTTCTATGTAAGTGATGTCAAATCTTTTCAAAAGGATCTTCTGCATCTGAGATCATGTGACTCCCTCTGATTTTACATATATGCTATATCACATTAATCTTGGAAACTGAACCATCCTTGCATCCCTAGAGTGAAACCAACTAGATGGTCTCTGATCTTAGGTTTTTTTTCTATTATTGAGGAATTTTGTATCTGTTCATTAAGAGCACAACTATGACTTAATGTCCTTATCAGTTTTCTATATTGGCTGTTCTCTCAATGTTAATGTGCTTGCCTTTCTTTTTTCCCCATAATGTAGAAAATCTTAATGCCTTATCTGAAGTCCTAAGAGTCAAAGTTTAACTCCTAAGTGACCGTCACCTATAAAATGGGGGGTGGTCACTAAGACGGGCCATCTACAAAGGACATGAACCAGGCTCTTGCGTTACCTGCTCTGTAACTCCTACCTCTGGTTCACACTGCTTCTTTCTTATGGGAACACTTAGAGATGGAGAAATGGGGCCCATGGAGCTATTTGCTGAAACATCTGATGAACTGCCTACCTGTAAAGGGGAGCAAGGTTGGGTGTTAAAGACCAAAGTAAGAGCGGTCCACCATGACACCTGAGCCATTCATTCCCTAACCAATTGCACTTGAGCGCCCTCATGGTGGGCCTGATACTCCCTTGACTTCAAAGCCCTGTGGTCTGCTTAGACTCCGAGTTGACCAGGAATCCCAGTAGCTCGGCTCCTAACTTGTCCCTGTTCCTTGGAGAACACTGCTAGTTCCCCCAAATGGCATCTCACGGCCAAGAAACCCTCAATGCCTCTTTCCCAATACCTTGCCCCCCTTGGCAAACAGGCTTCAGAAATGCCACTCCCAGCATTTGTGCGCTGGAAAGCACTGGTGTACGTCACTTGAAGGATTTCCTACTACAGGACTGTCGGTGACCAAGCCTGAAGTTGGTCGAGGGTCAGCCTGCAGCATGGTTGGGAGCTCCACTAGCAGACAAACATCATGAAACAGTTGCAAGGTTCAGGTTCATCCAAACAGCTCACCTACCTACGGAGCTCTCTAACCTAAACAAAGGGCCACTCTTGCCTAAGTACACATGTACTCAATGGCTGTCCACTTGAGCACTCCTAGCAGGACTTACTGTGTACCTCCCCGTCTAGCCTCTAAATGAGGATGTCAAAATCCAGGAGTCTGTCCTCTGTACTGAGGCATGGCCCAGGCAAGCCATGCTAGAACTCGAAAGTTCAGGCAAGCTCCCTATTTTCCTTCTGTGCTCAGAATTACAGGATCCTCTTAACACTATTCCACCCAGTCTAGTGGAAAGTGGCTGACAAAGGACCCAAAGGGGGTCTCTAATGACAGGCACTCTTTATTTTCATTGCACTTAATGAGTTGGTAATCACCTCACATTAGGTATAGCTGGTCATCACTGGCAAACCTGTAAGAATAGCAGCCTGAACTAACCAATCTATTTGCTCAAAATCCGGAGGCAGTCCATGTCGGGGCTGGCATGATGGTCCAGGACACAGGGACCTGTTAGGGAAGGTGTCCATTCCAAGGACAGTTTCCAGATAGCCAAAACCCAGATAATGGTTGGAGCCTCAGCTAATAGGATGGCAAAAGGGCTCAATAAAAGAGGTAGCCCTTTAAGACCTAAACTTGCATCGACCATAGTCCCATTTTAGAACTTCAGCAAAGAAATATACATGGCTATATGAAACCTACTGGGTGCTCGAATCTACCCAGGTAAAAATGGGAAGTCTTACTACTACTGGGGGTGAACAGCAAGAAATGACACGTAAGGGCTAACTGGCCTAAGGATGGGCACACGCCGCAGTACTGGCTCTAGAACTTCAGAACCATTGGCCCAATCGCTGATCTTGGTACACCCATTCTACAGCTATGAAAATAGCTATTGCAGGCTTGTTTGGATTGACCTGGTCCATGCCAGTGCGTCCCCCCGCTGTTCCTAGCGGACACCTAGAACTTGCACCCATCTTCTCAGGGTTGCGTCTGCCACTGTGCGCGTCCTACTTTGTCTACCTACTTTTTTCCAGTAAGTAGAATCTTCAGAGAAACATGAGTTGCGTGTGGACATCTGGCCCTGATTTAGGGAGTCTTTGAGAGATGGATGCTTTGTAGAGAACAATGCCTTTGGCGGAGGCCGCCGGCCTTGCAGGGACACTTAACTGCTAAGTACAAACAGCTGTCCCCCATCTGCAGGATCCATTTTCAACTGAATACAGTAGATACTGCTGATAATGAACTTGGGTCCAGCTAGGCGCAGTTCATAGGGCGTACAGACCGAAGGGCGCTGTCGGGGTTGCAAGGTGCGAATGGTGGTGATTCCATATTGAATGGAAGCCCCAGGAGGTAGCTCAGTCCTCAGACTTGCTCTCTTGGCTGAGTCGAGTGAGACCTGGGCTGCTTTCTCTAGAATCTTACTAGTTTATGTTTATATAAAGCTGAACTGTGCTATGGCTGCCTAATGAGTTTGAAAGCAGCTCCTTCCCTCATGTGAAGAATTTTTATCCAAAGATCAGCGTCATGAAACGTTAGAGCTGGGAGGATCTATAAAACCACCTGATGGCATTTCCCCATCTGGGCAGGAAGATACACTTCAGAAGTTTGACAAACACCCTTCCATTTCGTGGAAGAAGATCCCATTGGTTTTTAAGGTATCTTCTTGTCTTAATTCTACCCAATAATAGAAAGTGCTTGTTAATGTTCTGACTGTGAGCTCTTGGGTGGCCAGAGAGATGCTGGGCTACCTCCTGGTTGAGGTTACAGGAATAGCCCACAATACCCCAGGGCAGGCACAGATCCCAGTAGCCACCATGGCCACATGTGCATGGAACAACTAGCACTTTCTGAAAGCTGCATAGAAATTGGAACCTACAAATGAGGAAGCATCCTAGTTCATCAGGGATGTGTCAGTCCTCTAGTAGGTCCGCTGGGCCTTACCTTTATCTTAACATAGGCTGATAACATGTTATCAGTCTCAACATCTGGTGATTCCTGTTAGATATTCTGGGGGAACAAGTACTCCTGCATGTGAACACTCTGCATCTTACTTCACCCTAGCGCTTATGAGCTCGTCACTGCTGGCTAGAGGCAGCTTGACTTCAGTGCTGAGGGGGCAGGTGGTTGGCATGAAAATCCTGCCTGGCCACTGACCAGCACGTGACATTTTGAGGCTATAGGTGGTAAGTGTGCCCAGTTCTAGCGGATATAAGAGTAGCATAACTCCATCTTCAACATGGGCAAGTGAAACAGGCTTCGAATTGTGCCAGGCATATGTAGTAAGTGGTTCTTCACCCATTAAAGGTCTGCTGGAGCTGGGTGCGATGGCACACGCTTGTGAGCCAGTGGTTCTGGAGGCTGAGGCAGGAGGATCACGAGTTTAAAACCAGCCTCAGCAACATGGCGAGGCCCTAAATTCCTTAGGGCCTTCTCTAAAGGGCTGGGGGTGTGGCTCAATGGTTAAGCGCCCCTGGGTTCAATCCTAGTTCCAAAACTCTGCTGGGGAAAATGTCTTGCCTGGCCCCATTCTGCATTGCCATGAGTAGCATTTTCAAAACTGCTGGGCCCCTAACGGGGATCTGAAGTCCTTGTAACCACTTTTGCACACTAAAAATGCCTCTATAACTAAGCCTTTAAGCTGCATCATAAATACTGGATGCGTGCTTAAACACTTAACCAGCCCATGGCACAGTGAAAACCTAAAGATGTGCTAGCTGTTACTGACATGCACGGGACCCAGCTTCAGAATCATCTTTCAAATTCTGCAAACGCTTCCCTGGATGGTCCATCCACCTACACCCGCCAGCTCCTCCTTCCCCCAGCCCCTCTTTAGGCTGCCTTTCTTTCCCTTTGAATCATCCACAGTAGTCCATGGTCCTCTAGGCATGGTGGTGGACGGCTCCCCACAGGTAAGGGAGTCTGCTTCCACACGGATCAGCCCAGCTCATCCAACATGAGTCCTCCCTGCCGGGAAGAGGCTGTTATGTATCCCGCACCAGAGATCCGAGTTCCTGCGTCAAGAACTCTGCAGAGGTGGGAGCAGAACCTCCCTGTGGTCCTAACTTGGTAGCTGTCACTGCCCTGGGCGCTGGATCTAGAGCAGTGGCCCAACTCGGCTGGCCACCTGAGTACCATAAGCATTTCTTGCCTCCAGTCTCTGGAGGAACACTGGCCATCTTTTTCTGAACCTCCCGGTACCTCCTGGGGCTTGACTTACTGATAGCAAATACCCGCTCATTGAGACTCCTAGAGGCCTCAGTTGAGGGGGCCACACTGAATCTCTTGGGAAGTTTTGTGGAACTTGGGTCCTTTACCTAAGTCCAGAATTTGATTGTTGGTGAAGTGGGAAGGAACACAGCCTTTTCCTGACGTCTAAGGTGACCGATTTGACTTAAGCTCATCTTGGTTTTAACGAGCTGCCTGGCTGGTGTGTTTGGTTCTTGGAGAACCTCCTTTCTGGAATCTTCTGCTCTTGGAATGTGAGTGTATTGGTTTCTGAGCCATTCTTCTCCAGCAGTGTTCTGTACTGGACTGTATTGGGCTCCTGATGCCGACAACCCAACACGGTCAGCTGTGCCCTCTGAACCCCAGCTCGTGATGTCAAGCTTGCTTGTCTGCATGATTCTTGGGTTTTCTGACCTGAAACACTATGACCCCTAAATGACAGGCATATCTAGACAAAACCTTCTCCAGGCCTGTTGCAATTAGGCTGAGCAGGCCACAAACCTTAAATGGAATTAAGCTCAAAACTAAGTTCTGTGAGAGGCCACTTTGAGGAAAACCATGACGCTTATTCTTGTTTCCTGTCCTCTTCTATGGTGGCCCTGTATTTATGAGGAGTCTCCACACCCAGAGTCGATCCATTCCTCAGCCACAATGAGGCACCAGAACAAAGCTAGTCAGGACTGCTCATGTGCATGGGGACAAGCGACATCCCTGGCTCTGATTTAATGAGCCTGACTGGTTGGTCCAGGGCACCTGCCCCTATCTCTACCCCAGGTGGAGGTGATTATCCAGTGTCTGCCCTTCTAAGGAGGGCAGCCAGGGTACTGAGCCCCTCTAATGAGAGGTGACAGTGTCTCCAGCCTCTGGCTTGGGGACTGATGAGAGGGCAGGGGCTGGAGAGCCGGCCATCTTGGGAGTGTCTGCTCCCTGACCCGGGAGGACAGAAGTCTGTTTCCCCTGCTGGTAAGGAGGCACAGATGGGTCCCTCTCCCTGAAGAAGAAAAGGGAGCCTGATGTTTGTTTAGCCTTGGCTTAGAGAGGATTAAAGGCAAATGCCAGGGCAATCAGACAGGGGAGACCCAGAGAGTGGAGATGGGGCGCACTCCCCTGCCGCTGATCTGAGCGGATGGGCCTCAGATCCTGAACCCTGGTCCCTGTAAGGACTGGACACCTGAGCAGAGGCTACTAGGAGCCTTTCCAGCTGCATCGTGCCTGCGTCCTTCCCCAGATTGGGTGCCCAGGGCTGTTGTCTGGGCTCCATAAAGAGCAGGCGGGGGCAGTTCAAACCCACACACTCACGTTCTTGAGCAAGATCTGGGCTTCCATGCGTCCCCCCACTCTGGGGTCCTCCGTTCTCCAGCAGTTCTCCTATAGCCTATGCTATATGTTGTGGGGAGTGGCTCGAGCTATTTCTTTCTGGAACTTTTTCTCCCTCATGTGGCTTCCTATGCCTTCAATGCAGATCTACTTCTGAGGCTTGACTGCAAATCCAGCTGGGGGCTTGTTTCTCTCCCACATGTAAACAGAAGCGAGCTTCTTTACCTGTCTTGATATAAATACTTATGTCTTGCCTCCTGCAAGCCATGAACAAGATGCCTGGAACTTCAGGTGAGCATGCATTTGGCCCCTGAATTCAGACAGTTTCCATCTTGTGGTGCTCACCAACCCTTGATCCCCTGCTGTCCCCTCAGCTGGGTGGTAAGAGGATGGGACAGCACTCTACTTCCCCATCTTGGTTTATGAGTGCTAATCAGCAGCTGAGCTGTCTTACTGATTGAGAGCTCCTGACTTGGAGGAAAATATCTTGCCTCCCATTGTAGAAGAACACACGCTGGGCAGAGGTTCCCACCCCTCCCCCTAGCTCCTAGTAGCATCCTACAGCCGGGTCCTTAAGGCCACAGATCCCTTGTCCACTGTGTGGCCAAAGAGCCCAAGTGTGAGTGCCAACTGGAAGATGGTATTCTTCTTTGCACCCATTTCCCCCAACCCCTTCCATTCTCATTCCTCCCTCTTCTGTGCTGAGCTATGGGGGGATTAGTGGTGGCTAAGTCCTTGCTCAGTGGCCTTGTGAGCTGCCATGGCAACCAGAGTGTCAACTTGCCCCATCCTTCACCTGTGCTCTGCAACTTAGAGCTGCCTCTTTGCATTGGAGGCCTGAGGTTAGTCAGGTGGCCCTCTTGTGGCCCAGCTGGGCACTAGTACCTGTGGCATTTGTCTTCAAGAGTAAGCTCTGTCCCAGAAAGCAGCTTTAGAAAGCAGAATGTACTGGTCAGGAAGGGCCAGTACTTCCAACATTGCTTTGGGTCCTAGTTAAGGTGGTCATCAAGTGGCATTTAGAAGCTTGGTGCTATGACAGTCATGGCTGTTTCTTCAAGTTCCTAGTGAATTGTTTGGTCACACTCATATTGGGAGGACTGATGTGACCAAATCCTCTTGGCATGTCCTGAGAAGAGTTGGTTCTACTGGGTTGGGGGGTCAAGGACCATGTATACTTGTAAGGGGCTGTCGACTCGGCCAGTCAGAGTTGTCCAGAGTTGGACTAAGGTCCTACGGGTCCATGTTGGCGGTGAAGCTTGGGAAAGTGGCTTTTGGAATGATCTTCTCATTTAAGAACATAGGCCGTGCTGAGGAAGGGGTCACATGAATTAAGACTGAAAGGTGACACATGACAGAATCTTGGCAAGAGATGCCACTGCCATGACTACAGCTGTACAGGGGCTGGACATCCTGGGAAAGGGCACAGGCTAAGACATTTGCTGTGGCACACTTGTGAGCTCTGGATAACCCTACTAGTGAGCAGGAAATAAGCCTCCATTGACATCCCCCGCCCCAGTCCCTTTGCAAGAAGGGCGTTACTGGGTGCAAGAGAATCTTGGAGGAGCGCTTGTGCTTCCGGCTTCTGTCCTTGCATCTCTTCTTCTCCTAAAGCGTAGCCCTGCGGGTCCCTCTGCAGTGTGTTCTCATCTGGGGATGTGCTGTGAGGGGAAACCAAAGATGCTCTGTGACCTAATGGCCGAGGTCAAGCCGTTGTTGAACAAGTGACTTATCGACTTTCCTAGTCCCCCTGGGTACAGCCCCTCTCCTTGAGCTCTGAACACTCCAGCATCTCGGGCGACGGTGATGCTGCCACCTTCATTTCCATGGTCCACATCGGGCTTTGCACCTGGTCCCTGAATACATGTAACTTAAGGAGAACACAAACCATGACTGTGGCCATTTGAACCCCCGATGAACAGGCTTCCAGTGGAATGAGGCAGCGGGGAGAGGATGAACCGGTCCATAGTGTCCACGCCTTTTTCTGGGCCCAACCTGATCCCCTGGGGAAGCTCCTGGGCTGTCCAGCATCAGCTGGGACCAGGAAGAGATCAAATAATGCCTTGACTTGATCGGCTACCAAGGGACAAGCATTCAGAATTCAGGTGGTCTGTGCTGGCCACCAAAATGGGGCCAGGAATCCAAGTCTACAACACCAACCTCTAAAATGCCAATAGATCTAGGGCCGCGCTCTTGTTCTCATGGCCTAGAACATGCGGCAGATCGGTGGACACTAAACCTTAATCTTGTCCACCAGCTGACCAGGCCCTGAGCTTCCTCCTCCATACCCTGTGGCACCTGTATCAAGTGAGCTCAGTTGCTAACCTTGATGACCTTGACTCTTCACTCTCCCCTCCCCCTACACAATGACCATGGAGCTAAATACCTGTCTTTGAATTTGAATGGGGGGCTCAGGACTTCCACCCAGATGTAGCGATGTTCATGACACACACCAAAATGAGAAGGTGACTCTGGAAACTCGCCTTAGCCAGAAAAGGGGTAGAAATACAGATGTGGAATGGAAAAGGAAATGGCCTATAATAGAAGCCCAGCAACACCTTGGAGCCTAACTCCTGGTCTCCCCATAACATGGGGACCTTTCCCTAGAAACACCCAGCACAGACCTGTCGAACTGGGCACCTGGGGACTTGAAGTAGGATACTACAAAGTAGGACCCTTCTGGGTTATTCCTTGACTCTGCTTTCCTTGGCAAAGTTCCTACTTCTGTGTCCAAAGCTGTCCCCCCCATTGTTCCTGACTGCCCAAGATTGCATAAAACCAGACAGCAGAAGTTAGGGTATAGTTAGGGGATTCTTAGACTGAACCCTATAAAGGATGCATATTTGAGGCAGACACCAGTCTTTGCTTAAACACCCTTAAATAACCAAATGCTTTCCTCCCCAGCTCGATTTCCTGCTCTCTGTGGTTTGGATTTTTCTAGTCAAAAAACACCCGTTGGAGACTCTGGGCCAGACAGAGGAGCGTTACTGCTCATGGCTGGTGCAGAACCTTGTCACCTTTTTGAAAGATGTAAAAAATGAGTGCCTCTGTGGTCCTAGCCCAAGAGAAATGCCATCCACCATGATGTCTTCAAGGGCTTGTGACTCGATTTTTGTAGAGTATCAAGACGGGATCCAGGCTCCGCGTTAGCTTGGCTCAGATCTTAGCTTGAATCCAGAGCAGTGCCATGGACCACGCCCAGGAAGACTGCACTGAAAGTTGGTCTGTCTTTCTAGAGCCAAAGTGGCCAATGTCTCCCAACTCTAAACCATGAGTCTCTGTTGGGTCAGGAGCGTGTGCCACCTTTGAAGATGGAACTCCTCTGGAGGAACTATAGCTTTGCTTGCTAGCATGCTTTTTTTTGGGGGGGGGGGTCCAGCTACATGGTGCATCCATGGATACCCGTGCTCATGCGGCAGCCCCAGTGGCTCATGGAGATCTGTGTCTGGACTTCCCAGAGACTGGCTGCTGGCCAATCGTGATGTCACTTTTTAATGGCCCCATGTCAAGTCTAGGAGTTAGTTATCTTGACATGGCGCATGACATCCTACACGTGCTTTCTCAAACCTCCCTGGAGAGGATATGACTCCCCCCCTCTTCCCAGGGGCAGCAGCCCACCTTCCTGCTCTCCTCCCGCGTGTTTCCATCAACCCAGGCCTAACTGGGCTGAGTCTGTACCAAACAGGTCCAGTGGAGGCAGAAGGCACCCTGGTCTTCCCCCCTTGGCTAGTGAGGAGACTCAGTGTTTCCCTGGATTTCTTCTCAACTAAGGCAAGTGGATAGCAAAGACAGGCCCCTCAGCCCTGCAATGGTACCACATCTGAAACTTTACCTGTACTATGGTCAAGGGGACCACACAGCACACATCCCCTGTCTGTCCCCTACATTGTAACCCTTCCATGTGGATGTGATTTAAAGGGGACCCCTGACTTCTAGTGGGGTCTTCACCTTGGTCACCTCTTAGTCTACCCAAGGCAAATGGGCAGACGGACCTTGAAGACTAAACTAGCCCAACCCCTGTGCTTCCCCTCTTCAGTTTCTCCTGTTCAAGTCACGTTGGCAAGAACCCATTTAGCTGGTGGGTGCATCATGGTATCATCTAGAGGGACATGGGAGGTGTCACTTGGTGAGGCAAAGGTTGGACTTAGATGAACATCTACCCACAGAGGCGATACCTCTTTGTGACCCTCCTGTGGGATGAATGTTTGATATATTAAATGTCTTGTCTGATCTCCCCCAGTCCTTCGTTAACGCTTCTCTGAATCCAGGCAATAATAACACAGCTCGTGGGTTTTGAACATTAGACGATCACTTCTGTAGCTCTTTCGGTTTGTCCAAGAGCCCTGTCATGTTGACCAGTAGCCCACAATTCCTTATGTCCTCCCTTGCTCTTGGCAACAATGTTTTCAAGGCTCACCTTGGACTTCCCCTGCTTCAAAGCCCCAACTGGCCTCTCTGGAGAGTCCCACTTGGAATAATATGGGTACTGAGTGTGTTTGGGCCCCAGGATCTACATTTTTGGAAGAAACCACACAGCAGGTGGAACTTTCATAGTTAAAATGGGACTGATGGCCCTAATGAGGGGAATTCAATCCTGGATTCCTTGCCACATCCCGACAGTCCACTCCTTTCACTTTCCAGGTGAGCTTTAGGCACTGCTGGTCAATGGTGAGGAATGCCCCTTACTCCAGTCCGTGGATAGATAATCCAGTCCCTTGGCTGATGCCTCTACTAGAGGTCTCAAGGAGTTGAAGACAGACATTCAATTGGAAGAGCAGTTTCTCTTCAGCCACCACCTTGTGCAATCAAGTGACTTAATCTGTTGGGTTTCCCAAACTTGGGCTGTGCTTAAAACTGAAGTTTTGTGTGGCCCCCCCATCCCAAGCCCCTGGGGTAGCCTGGGTGACCAGGTGGGTTGGCTGACGTTACTGTGCATGCCTATGCTGAAAGGGTATGCAGAGGGACTGACAGATTTTTAAGATCTTGTGACAGTGCCACTGGGATGTTGGCCCTGTCACTCATAGCATCCAAAGCTATATCTGAAAGTCCCTTGTCTGACTTGAGCTCAGAGCCATGTGGACATGGCCACCCCAGTCATCTCCTTCATTCTGCTCTTGTTCTGGGGACCTAAGTGGTGTGAAAGTTCTTAACCTCAAGGCTAGCCCAGGCCTTTCCTTGAACTTGACCAGGGGTTTGTGGAAAAGGCTTACCCAAAGTCTCTCTGGTATGGAATTTGCCTGGTTTCCTGGATTTCTGGACTGTGGGGCTCCTAACGCGGAGCTGCTGCTTGAGAGGAGTCTTGGGATAGTTCCAGGACTTGTCTGAAGTTGGCTCAGGTGTCCTGGGCAGGGAGAGGCAGTGATCTGATCCGGCTTCTGTCTCTGGAGATGACCTCTTGTGAGCACAAACCTTACGTACACCCAGACCACCCAAATCCACCATTATGGATAAGCAACTGAATCCTCACCTTCCCATGGGACAGGGAGGAATTCCAGGTCGAAGGGTAACTCGGGAGTACAGGTAGCCCCAGAACACCTCCAATCATATGCAGTTTCCTGACCTGTTGGGGAACCTCTCCCTTCTCCTGAATCTTATCAGATCTAGGGTCATTAGCTACCCTAGTGGCTTTCCTAGGTTTGGCCTTGGAGCCCCTGAAAGGCAGATACCTGTGGCACACGTGGACAACGTCACCTGTAGGGTCAAGGCATGTGGCTGAACTTTATAGACTGGAGAGTGGCTCTGAGATGTGCAGCTTTGCCAGAGTTGACACTGGGTGAGAGGAACTGCATCAATTGTGGCCTAGACCTTGATGATGAACACCTGTTCAGGTTGCCACACACTCATATGGCCCCTGCCCTCTAGATCTTGATCCCAGGGGAAGCCTGACTTCTGACATCAGAGAGCCCTTTGGACTCCTGATCTCACTTTCCTTCCCCAGTTCCCTTATTAAATTTGACTTTTCTAATCCTCAGCCTTTTGAAGGGCCAGCCATCAAAGCTGAAGGTCATGACTTGATTCTTGGTCCAGGGTGAGGAAACTTCTAGAATCCTCATGGCAATGGATCCATCTGCCTTGATACTGAGCTGATGGACCACCTAAAAACTGGGTTTCAGGGGAGACCCCTCAGCCATGACTCTGGAAGTCACCTACCACATTTAGTACATCCTCTGGGCTTTCAGTCAAAACCTGTGAGGAGTGGGGTGAAGGGTAGCTGAGGTTGCTTATCTGGTGCTTCTTGATACCAGCTCTTGTTGACGATGGTGACTGACCTTCTGAACAACGGTCTTTGCTGGAGATAGCAGCCAAGTCTCTCATGGCTGTACTGTCTGGAGCTTTGACAAAGGCCTTGCTGAACAGCTCTTGAAGCATTGCTGCTCGAGAGACTCTAGACTTGGGGTGTTGCTTTGTGGAGGATGTGTCTGCCCAATCACCACCTTGTCCCCATTGTGGGTTGAAAGTTGGGCTAAGTCTCCATGAAAGTGCCCACGTGGGCACTTGGGATGGGTTAGTGAGGGACTTCTTGGCATCAGGACATCAGACATGGGTTATAGCTGGCTTGTATCAGCTGTCTCTCAGCCCTGGCATGCAAGGATTCTTGGAGGGGCTAATAAACTAAAGATTGCTTGTCCTTGTACCTGGGCTCTTGGCCTCACTCTTGTCACTAGAACCAGATCTCTAGAGACCAAGGGGACTACTCCATGAGAGACGCATCCTAAAGGGAACTAGAACCTGGGCAAGCATGAAAGAGGGTGCTGAGCCCAACATGGACTCTTCCCCCAGTTCCTGGGAAAGCATGAAGTGCCCCTGCTCAATGCCCTTGAGATCTGAAAGAAAAGTAAGAACCAGAGCTGGCCCAGGACACGCTGGACTAACCAACTTTCTTATCCATGGGAAAGTTGGAAATGGTGAGATGAGAAGCGGTCACAGGGTCCCAAGCATGCTTTTACTTATGTAAAAGGGCTCTTGGGGGTGGGGGTGGTCTGGAGGGCAAAGAATGCAGGCCACCATGTTGTGGCCCAACCCCATGGGGAGGGCCTCTTGACATGCAAGCTCTGCCTGGGGAGGCTTGGGCCCAGAGGACAGCCAGGTGACACTTGGGCCTTTCATACTGGTGTCTCATCAGGCACAATCTAAGGCCCCAGAAGAGGGGCAAGGCCATCTCCGTGGTTTCCCTAATCCTCCAGGAATGTGGCTGCCATGCTTTAGGACAAGTCAGTGACCACAATGTCGATGTTATCACAACTGAGAAATGCTGGTATCTGTCAGGAACAGACCACCAAGCAGCTTTGGGTAACTCTTTAGGACCAGGACACAAGCTTCTGGAAACGGATGAGCTTATTAAGGTGGGGGGTGTTGTATCTTGGTGCTGTTTGGATGGCCCCCTCTGCCAAGGTGGTACATACGGCCTGATGGAGTCCAGATGAAATGAACAGGCCCAGCCTCTGGGTGCCTCTGCCGCTGTGGCCTTCCAGGACATCCCTTGGTAGTGCAGACGCTGCCTGAGATGGCATCAGAGATGCCAAGACCCTTGGCACTGGGACTCTGAATGCTGGCTTGTGCTTTGGCCCCTTTCCCACGTCCTTGCTCATCTCAGATGGAAGCCGGATGCCTCCAACCCTCCCGTCCGGTGTTGTCCAGAGTGTCTTAAGGATTGATCCTGTAGAAATGGACGGGCAGACAGATGAGGTGCCAGGGAATGCACTTGGTGGAAGGAACCCTGGATAGGCTGAGTGTCCTGTAGACAGAATGACCCAGGGAAAGGTGGGCCCTGTGCTTCTCATTGGCTTAGTTGCTGGCAGGGTCCATGGCTGACAACCGGGTATGACCTTGGAAGGTCCATCTTCCACCAATGTACCCTTGCACATTGATCACTGAGGGCTTTTGGATAGCAACTGAAGCCACCAGAATGAGGGATTAGGGGAACTTTGTGTCATGTGATGGCATTTGGCAGTTAGTGAACACGAGTTACTAAAATTTGTGTCCTGCTTCCCTTTATCTTGAATTCCTTCTTGTGATTCCTGTAAGCTACCTCTTCTCCCCATCTTGTGTCTCGGAGAAAGACTAGAGACTTCAGTAAGTTAAGGATGTTGCTGGCCGGTTGTGACGGGGTGGAACCCAGGGTCTGGTGCATACACCTAACCACTGGGCTTCTCCCTAACACCTAGGTGGTTGGCCCATGTTAAAAGGGACTTGGGACATCTAATTGGAAATCTCCACAAACCACGGTAGCAAGTGGCACTGTAGTTTCTACAGGGCAGTTTGCTATTTATAGCAACATGAAATGCACACACCAGCGTCCATGCCCAAATGTCCCTGAGGAATAACATGTTATCCATTCCCTGGATATCGTTTCCCATTTCTGCTTAACTCAGTTTCTTGGCCAAAAAAGGGGAACCTCGAGTATCAGACGCCCTACCCAGGTGTTTAAATTTGTACGATGGCTATTGATGCTGTGCTGCACCCCTCCCCTGACTCAGGCAATGGCAAGGCCCTACTGAGGTGTATGGAACAATGCGTCCATCCTCTGGAGGAGTGCAGTATGTTTCTGGGAATGGGCTGATTTGTTTTTGTATTCCTTTAATAAGTATAGTTGCGACTTCTCATATGACCATTAAGTATGAAGGAAAAAACATGACTTTCCCAATTAATGCAACTACTTCTAAAGAATAGATCTGTTTGCTCTAAATGCAGTAATTCAGCTGTGGAGTGTAAATTGTTAATGTCTAATAAAAAAACTCCCAGTATTCCTGTCAAGGAAGTTTTTAAGAAATTAACATTAATTCTTCTTCTCTAGATTTTAATTTAAGAAGACAGATTAGTGCTTAGTACTGGGCAACTTGTTCTTGTTCCTGTGCACAATGGTTTGTGCTCTTACTCTTGTTTGATTAAAATTAATAACAAGTTAACCACTTGCTGTAACCATGGCACTGGTTCCAGTCAGTAAGTCAAGAAAGAATAGTCAAGGTATAGGCCAATAGTTTGGGACATTTCTGACTATTATTAAAAGTTAACTAAGCAGAAACAACTCAAAGCAAAACATGAACTGAAAGTAAAAATGCTTGCTTATGGTTAAGCCAAGAGGCATTCTTCTATTCTAATTGTAGCTGGGTAATATTTTGTTTCTTTGTGGTTACAAAACAGGAATCATTATTCAAAGTACTGTGAACCTGCCAAAATGAAAAGTATATATGATGAACTTCACAAGTAAAGATTGGGATTCAGCACCTTCACTTTGGTGTCTGTGTTGTTTCTCCACCCACCTTTCTCCGACTCCTCACCATCCATTCGTCTTCTGAGACCCCCTGTTGGAGCTGGACTCTGACAATGCTGAACGATGTCTCTTTCTACAATTGGTAAGAAACCATTTCTGGTCAGAATCTCGTCTGAGATTATAGTGAAGTGCGGCTCAAGTTGTTCCTGAGAATTTGTATTGGACATTGTTTCCTGAAGCGTAACCCAGGCGTCAGCTTCGTATGGGATCTTGGCTTAAATAAAACCAAGTGAATGCAAATGGGTGGCACCAGTTATAAACTCGCTCTCCACTCCCAGCTCCCCTGACTGAGGGTTACTCGGCCCTCTGGAACCAGAGTGGGACCTTGCCTTACAAGCTTTAAACCCATGAGGCTCTCCTGGTCAGGAACCCCCATGTCAACCAGAACAAGCCTGAATAGCCACCTGTCGTGTAAGTGAAGGAAGACTTGGCTTCCTAGAGTGCTCAGTGTATCTCCAACTAGAGAGTGCAGTTTTCTAGCACAAACTGCCACCCTTAAGAATCCCAAGGTTGAGTTTGAACTTGATTTATGGCCATGGTAGAGGGGAAAGTTGACCATCACAGACTTGCTATCAGCTCCAGGAAGGAGCTGATCATGGTGGCATTGCCCCAAACCAAGATGGTGGCACAGTGGGACCTGCAGC
Organism: Marmota monax; assembly: GCF_021218885.2. Lineage (NCBI taxonomy): Eukaryota > Metazoa > Chordata > Mammalia > Rodentia > Sciuridae > Marmota > Marmota monax. Next base: position 27,467 of record NW_026692591.1, read on the forward strand.
ACTTTGTACCTTTTCCAGCCATCCCCATAGACCCCAGCTGCTCCTGGAAGCTGCTGACACACCAGGTATAATGGAGGAAGGAGACATAGACATCCAGGAATGGGGGAACTGGGTGGGGAAGACACTGGACCTCTGATCTGCACTTTAAGCAGTAATGGCTATGGCTGTGGTCATTCTGCATAGGGGAGGACAATAGTGTTATGCAGGAGCTGGCTGGGCCATGACGCCCGATACGGCTGTGATCATGGGACTGGAGTCACCATGCCTGAGCGTGTCCCCACCCGTGCTCTTGCAGAATTGCCAGGTGGAGCTGTGAGTCTACACTCCCCACATTCAGGAAGGGGGGCTGCCAATCAATGCTGGTAGCCAAAAAGGCCAAGAAACCTCATTGTTAACCATTTACACATCTTCAGATGGCATCAGCTGTCTGGAACACAAGTTCCACAGTGACCTGATGTCCCTTGATTTGGATTCCAGTTAAAGTGCCCCAGGACTGGGATGAAGTGGCCTCCCTCCCAGTTCTTTGTGGTTCTTTCCTTGAGATGCAATGGCCTGTTGTCTGGCCATGTGTTCATGGGGGTTTTGTGGACTCTTGGACCCACTTGCACTGAAGAGATCTCCTAAAGATGAAAACTCACGTAGGTTGTCGGTGGCTTGTTTGATCCTTGTTTTTTAATCCAGTGTCTAGTTAAGAAGTAGACCCCCAATATTGCTCCAGTTTAGAGGTGAGGGAGTTCCCCTATGAGCCTCCCCATGCAGTGGAGGCTCCACATGCTTAGAACTGACTTCAGCTCTTGCTGGGGTTCTTGTACAAGAACCCTGCTCCATGTTGTGTCCCCCCTCCTCCACGCCATGCCTGCTCTCCCTGCAGGAATGCCCCTGGGCTTGACGCTGCACTTTAAGGTAACAGCCCATGAAGTGGCTTAAGTCACTGGCCATGGCTGCTGCTGTGGCCACCACAGCCCTTCCGTCCAGCTGCCCAAACTGGCTGACCCTGGAAGGATACCCAGGAGGCTTATCTTAAGCCACTTCAGACAAGGGGAAGGTTGCCTTGCTTTCTCAAATGACAAGATTTCCCCAAAAAACGAAGCCAAGTCTCTTCCTCGTTGAGACATGCAAAGTCGGGCATCTGTCTAGGAATAAAATGAGACCTTAACAATGGCATCGCATCTCACCCACAGGGACTCTAATGAGTGGGAGCAGATGAGCCACCTCTTGCCATCCCCGCCCACCAGCCTCCACCATCAGCCTCCGCCCTCCTCCTGACCTCCCTGAAGTTGTCCCTTTCAACCCAAAGCCTACCTGGGTTTATTTTAAAACACAGAGCAACCAGGTCTCTAACTGGCAGGAGACTCCAGACTTCACCCCTTGGTTCTTCCTCTAAGGAAATGAAGAGCAAAGCCCTGTGTCGGCCTGTGGGGGCCCCACCCTATCCTCAGTCCTGGTCCCTAAAAAGGACTACACAACACACACGAGCTTGTCTCCTCTCATACCACCTCCATGTGGGTCTGACCCTTGGAACACATGAAGGGCAAGGTCTGATGTGTACAGGGGTCTTCACCTCAGTCGTTTCCAAGCACACCTTGTGGGTTAATGGTAGGATTCCAGACGCAGCCCTGCTCCACATTTTAAAGTCACTTTTTTTTTTTAACCCAGACATGTCCAAGGGTCATGGATTTCACTAAACCAGGTTCAGCCCAAGTACATCTTGGCAAGAATCCAACTGATGGTATCCTGTCTGGAAGCACGAGCCAGAGTCTGTTGCTACAGGTGAGGCGGAGCCCATCTTGGTCAAGAGGAACATCTGTTGGGAGGGAACACCTTTATGATAACTCAATCCCTTTGAAAAGCCTTGGTGTCATCAAATCCCTGACTCCTCCCTGAGTCAGTTAGACACCTCTAATTCTCCCTTGTGTACCCTCCTCAAGGGAATCCTCAGTGTCTCCCCTCCCGCTTCATATCAGACTCGGACCATGCTAAGCCCTTCTGTCTACTAGGATTCTTTCCAGAAATCTCTCTAGCCTGGCTACCATCACACTATGCCCCTGGGACACCTCCTCACTTTCTGGAATAACTGTCCATGCTTTGGGTTTCTCCTCCTCCATCCCATAACTCGCCTCTGGTTTAAATGTCTTTGGCCCCTTCTCAGTAGGGGTATATTTGGGAAACATGAGCACTGGTTGGATCCACTCCTCCAGGACCTGGTTTTTAAACTAAGCATATGGAATGGTGGCGACAGTCACTTCTGATTGAACCAGAGGTGTTTCTTCAAGACTAGGAACTTGCCCCAAAGAATTTTCTTCATCACTTTGGTCAACTGCTCACCACCTGGTAGGGAGGCTCAGTTCTGCTAGACTGGAATAAAATGGCAGATTCTCTGCTGTCAAGGTCCCTCAGTTCCTAGCCCACAGACGGCATCCATTCATGGTCTTACTGGGACAAAGATGGGAACTGTTCAGTGGGATCAGTTTCTCTCCTGGCTACCTCCAGTGACTTGATCACTGGATTTACCAACCCTGGGTAACTTAGTCACTGTTTCTTCATTGATTTCTCCAACCTCAGGCTATAGTATCACCTTGGATATAGGTGAGCTGATGAGTCACCTGGTGTGTGCCTATGCATGTGCACTAGGGGAGAGTCTCAAGTCTCAGTTGAATGATCTGGATGTGACGGTCATCAACTTTACCCTCCCCCACCAACTTGAAACTGGTCTTTTGTTGAATCACCTGTGTGGGCAGGACCAAGTCCCCAGTGGGACAAAAACATGTCTTGGTGACATCGAATCTCAGGAAGGTGCTTGACTACCCTCTTAAGAGCACATGCTGACTCTCCTTGGTGACAATGCAGCACTAGGTGTGGCCTTGCCACTTCTTGGCAACCAGTGGCAAACCTGAGTCTTTGACTGACTTAAGCTGTGGTCTACTGGATGTGTTACTACTTGGTCACGCTTGCCTCATTCTGCATGCTGATCTTAAAGCCTAGTGACTTCCTATTGGCCCCACAGGCTGGAACCTTTCCTAGAATGACCAAGGTTTATGGAAAAGACTTGACATATGCCTATAGACTAGGAGTGGGGTTTGCCTGGGTCTCCTGGACTTCTGGACCATTAGCTTAACACTGGAAGAAGCCACTCTTGAGAATTGTGGGCCTGGTATGCTGGTGCATGCCTGTAATCCCACCAGCTTGGGAGGCTGAGGGAAAAATCGGAAGTTCAAAATCAGCCTCGGCAACAGTGAGGCACTAAGCAACTTGGGGAGACCCCGTCTCTAAATAAAATGGCTGGGGATGTGGCTCGGGTCAAGTGAACCTGAGTTCAATATCATGTTAGTTTTGATAGAGCCGAGACCTCTGAGACTTGGCTTCTGTTCTTGCTGGATGATCTGCCCTGTCATCTTTGGAGATGATGGGAGATGTCAACTTCTCGTGAGCTCAAGCCTTAAGTGCCACAGACCACCAAAATAGTGTTCACCAAGATTCTGAAGTCTGTGCATGGGGTAACCTGACGTGGAAGGATTGCTCTTAATGTAGAGGGGGAAATGGTCTGGGAAAGTCTCCAAGGCTCAAATGGGTTTCCTGACCTCATTGAAGGGGATCTCTGCCCCCTGTCCTACCTCCAAGGTCACCCCACACTTCTGGATCTTGTTTGGAGTAAGCCCATGAAAGGCAGGTAATGACACTTGAAGCACGTGTGTATTGTCTTTCGTTGCAAGACAAAGGTCACCTACCACCCTTGGGTGCTGACTTTTACTTGGGTACAGTTGAGACTCTTGGTTCAGAAAAACTTTGACCATAAAAGACTTTGATGTAGGAAGAGCTACATTAATAAGTTCTTCTGACATGGAGAACCTGTCAGAGAGCGTACTTCTCCTGTTTCTTTCCAGTTCTCCTGCTCCTCCATAGGAGCCTGGGAAGGTTTGAGAAGGGCCAGCAATGTCTTCCAGAACTGCCAAAGCTGTACCCTAGTTATGAGGACCCTAACTTGAGTCTACTCGAAGTAGGAGCAATGATGATTTTTCCCTCATTACACTCCCTTCCTGTCACTCCTCTCTACCCGTTAACTCTTGATCTCCTTAGAGAGAAGTGTCCCCAGTAAAGGCCAGGGAACAACGACACTTGCCCTCTGAGCAGAGGGACGCAGAGGCTCAGGATGGTATCTGCTTGATGTCAACGCTGAAAACTGAACCTCCAAACTCCGTGAAGAGAAGCTGGAGCAGGCTTAGGATGGCTCTCCCCACGACTTTCCTATCCTGAAAAACCCTAAACTTGGATCTCGAGTCAGGAATTATTTAGCAACTCTGTTAATCCAGACCTCTGAGAGGGTGGGGCTCCCACTGGGTCCCTTGGGTGTGTTCCCCTGGGCCCCATTGTTTCTGGGGCAGTTCTCCCTCACCCTAACATACTTGTGCACAAGCTCAGTGGAGCCTCCTTGCCACCGGGCAGGTCCCTTGCTGGTATCAACACTGTCCTGATGTCAAGTCCCCTATCCAACAGGAAGAGAAGTGCATGTCATTACCACTGACATCTTAACAGACCTGATACTGAATGTTCAGGAAGCCTGTATAAATGCAGGCTCATGAAGATTTTTAACTAAGACTTAAATATGCTCATGTTAGCAAAAAAGCATGCAGTTCTCCAGAGGGTAACGAATTCTTGAGGATTATGAAAAATTCTTGCAACAACATTATTATCCTTGAATCCAGTGGACATGATGTACAGGTCAGGGCCGTGGGACAGGGAGAACTTCTGGCAGGGGGGTTGTATAAATCTGTGGGATGCAGCTTATGCTGGTTTTTGGTCTGCAAAGAGTCCTCGGTATTTCTAAAATGGTCATAGAAAGCATCAGAAAGGCACAATGTGGCTTTCCTCTCGGCAATAACCACATCAATGACATGGGTTGGGTCTTGTTTCTTATCCCTCAACCTCTCCAGCATCCCTTAAACCTAGGTCTTAGGTCTGCCTACTGCAGTATACGAAGACCATGATGTCACTAACATACTCTGAGAAAAACCCAATTCCTCTACCAAATGAGCCATAAGTAGTCACACTCCAAGTTGGCAGCCTTTTCCTCCACTCTTCAAGTCGGTATCCGAACATGGTCCATACGCTGGTAGCTAGCAGACCGCAAGCCCTCTAAATGGAACCATTCCTTTTGTCCCTGGCTGCTTGTCCTACACTGGACAGCCAATATCCTACAGATGTGCCCGGTACCTGTCATGGCTTCACGTTCCTGTTCATGGTCCTCGAAGCCTGCTCCTCACCACCTCCTGAATCTGAGTGTGCTGTTAGTTCATCTTTTTTCTTTGAGGCTCTCTTAGCTTGGAGCAGGAATAGTGTCCCAAATCTACAACCCCTCAAAAGGCTCTTTCTGACTGTGGCGCTGGCACTTGGGGTCGGGGAACGAGGGCATGGTCACGGGCACCAGCCTTGCCAGGTGAGGCCTGGAGTGACCTGCGGAGTCTTCGGTACTGCTTGGGAACTTGGCTCTGATGTCGCCCGAGGATAGAGGTCCATAGTTCTACCTTCTATCTACTGGCACCACAGTTCCTCAGATGAAAGGCTTGTCCTGTTGGCCTGACACCTAGTAGCCTGACTGCCCCGTTGTACCAGGTGTGGGTTCCTGGACACAAACAAAAGGCCAATAGTCAGTCAGGTCACAGGTGAGACCACCTGGGCCTTCATTGGCTCCTGCTGAAGGAGTTCTCCTTCCTTCTCACAAGGTTTTACACATGGAAGTGACCAGGAACAGACAACCCATTTTTTCCTCACTGTCCCCCAACCAGAGGGGACGACAGTCATCCCAGAGAACAGCTCCTGCATCGGAGCCCGACTCTCTTCCCACTTCCTGGACAAGTATGTGATCTAATGTCTATTATCCAAGACAACAGAAAAAAATATGTAATCACTAAACGCTAGCTCTGTCGGCAGATGCTAGAGCCTTGGTAGCGATATCCAATCTTCCCTGTGGAGCCCTGGTTCCCAAACCTCTCTGGGACACCAAAATACACTTCTCCATATATCTGGGGTCAGGAACTTGTGGAAGTGGTATGGACAGGACAGTGTCCCCTTCCTAACAAGAAGGGATTTCACCTTGGTCATCTCCAAGCATCGCTCCCACATCTGGAAGGAAGGACGTCAAGATCTCTATCAGTCCTACCTCCAAAGTAGTTCTCTCAAGTTTTCACGAGACCAACAGAGTCAGTCAGATAACATGTGAGACCACCTGACCTTCACTAGGTCCTGCTGAAGGAGTTCTTGTTCCTTCTTAAAGTCCTGCTTCCCAAGTATGACTCAGAAAGTCTTCCATGGAAGTGATCGTTTGTAGCGGCCTGTCTCGGAGGCACATGTTGGGTGTCACATTATGGATGCTGAGATTGCTCCTTGGTGAAATATAAGATTTTTTTTTCTCCCTTTATAAAGGTTCTTTTCCCTGCTGGGTGGTTATTATGTGGGGACAAATGAGATCCTTGTTCTAGTTCACTGAATTCTACTAACTTGTTGAGCAAGGAATATGATCCAGCATTTCTAATTCTATAGCTAGCATCGGACACTTCAGCTCCTCCACTACCACCTACCCTTTCCTTCTCGCAACCACAACACGTTGGGAATAGCTCTGTCTCCTTCATTGTCCCTGCTCATTGGCTCCTGACCTGTTTGTTGGAGAACACAACTGACCTCAGTGTAGTGACTCTGAACAGTTTTGGTATCGAGGAATAGAGGCTGAGACTCAGATGGGCAGAGTTGGTCTGCCTGAGACACCAACAGGAGAGCCAGCCACAGCCCACAGTGCAGAAGCAGGAAAAGCTGGCCTAGGCCCCTGTGGTCTTTCTAACTTGAACTACTGAACATGGTCGTCAGATGACCAGTGACGCTGAGACCAGCATAGACCTACTATCCCTGTACCTTGGAGAAATTCCCCTTGCTTTGACTCTGGAATCCTACCTTGGACTGACTTGATGGAGCCTCCTGGCTGTGTTGGCCAGGCCCCTATTGATATGGTGCCCTCCCAGGTCCTAGCGATGCCCTCCTATAGTTTCCACTAGATGCTTCACCAAGGATGGTCAGAAGCTAAATGTTCCTGAAATGACCCTCTTTGGTTTGCCTTTGGTTTGTTGGTATCTGCACAATCATTTGTGGTGAGAGTCTCGGTTGTACATGCAAAACCCAGAAGGCAAGGAGATGTCAGAGGTCTAGGGTGACACTTCAGTGTTCCGGGTTGATATTCTAAGTGAAATTCCTGGAAGAACTGAGAGATGCCACTTACCTTGAGCAAAGGGACCCAATGTACAAGTCGGGACCCTGAGAAAGTTTGACATAACAATAGGCTCATGAAAAAGGACTCCAGGATGCCGTGGTCTCCTGGCCTGGTTAGGACCAAGTTTTCATCTAGAAAACTGATGGTCGCTGGACAGTCTGTTATAATCCAAGTTTCCCAAGACTCACGTCCAGAAACAACTCGAGTCCTGCTTCTCTGCATTCACTCTGAAATGGAGGAGCTCTTTTCTACATAAAGACGTGACTGTAATCAAGTTGTCCATGCTAATTAAAACACTGAGGAGGTGAACCTGTAAGCGGTCATGCTTTACCTTCCTGGAAGGGGTATAACGCCTCTCTCCCAACTAATCAAACCATGACCCAAGCTTGTGACTGGGTGTTACTGTAACCATGCTCAATTGTTTCTTTCCTTTGGGTCTAAATTTGTTTTGCCATAAGTAATGGCTCATATCCTATAGATAGAAAGTCCCTATAACCTCTTCTTACTCTGGTCATGTGTCCTGCTAAAGTTGCAGCTTCACTTCTTGGTATGCACCAGCGTTCTGTCTCTGGGTGTCCAGCTACCCGTGTGGGATTTTTCTCTTCCCAAATCTTGGAGCAGGAGTGATGATGAACCCTATATCTAGGAAGTGGAAAATGTTTCCCACTGTATGTGAAACTGAGGTGAGAATGGGACATCAGCCACTGGGCACCAGACTTGCAGGATGAGCTCCAGGGTCCTCTGTGGCACAGATGATCTCAATTACTACAGAGCAGAGCCTTTGGGTAACTTTTTTCTCCACCTTTTGGATGCAGAAATCTTTCCCCTTAAATCTTATCTCCCAACCCTGAGAGCACAACACTGGCCTGAGTTGTAGGGAGAGGAAACTGTACCTGGGGACTTAAGGTGAGAAGGCTGGATCTCCCTGGAGGCCAAGCTGATGGGGTACCTGAGAGTCGGGAGCCCACTACAACTTGTGACTTCCAGGAGACATCTACCACATATCATACACCACTTCAATCCAGATGACTGCAGTGTTCAAACTCCCTGGGGTGGAACGGGAATGGTGCAGGTGGACTGCTGTGAATAGTCGTTCATGCCACCCTCCAGCAGAGGAAGCATCAACCTTGGGCAGCCATTGGCTTCTCATTGATTTGTGCAGCCTATCAAGAATAGGGCCTGCATCCTTGGTGTTGAGTCTCTCCCTAAAATGTGTTGACATGCATATCTTCCCAAAGCCATATGTCCCACAACAGACATGGTCAAGTGGCAATCGCCAACTCTTTCCATGACTAACCATGATACCTAGGAATGTATGCAAAAATAATCCTGTGGCTGATTGAGACAAACGGACAAGGGATTTTGTGGGAAGAGTATTTTGGGTACAAAGTAGAGGCTTTTGATTACTTGCCACATTCTCAAAAGGGAGACCATGATTTTCTGTCCTGTTAACCATAGAAGTGGAATTTGCCCTCCATTGGGATGTGATGGATGTTGGAAAATGCTGGACACTCTCTCCTGGCTGCCATGGAAGATGAGAGAACATTGAGGAACATAGTCCTTAATGCCTTCCTAGTTATCCTGCCAGGGCCACACAACATAGTACTACATTACCTTCCATAGAACTGCATACACTATGATGGTCAGGATTAACTCTTAACATGGGAGGTTAGACAGTCTTCAATGCAAGGAAGGGTTCTTGATCACTTTTAAAGACAAATACTGAAACAGGTAAGAAAGAGTCTAGAAGAAGGTACAAGATGGCGGCAACAGCAGAAGGCTTTCTACTGAAGCTTCGCCTCTCATGCTTGCCTTCATAGTAAGGTCCCATCCCAGCCTCTAACCCAGGAGTTGCATCAGAGGCTTGGGCAGGGCCAAACTGCAGCCAGTCAGTCAGATGGATGTGGTTATATCCCCTCTGGTCACCAGCCCTGAGAATCGCTGGACGGCCAAACCTCGGTGCACAACTGCCCCCATGAAACTCCCAGATCCCAGACCCTTGTTCTAAGGGTTTGTCTTTGTTCTAATGGTTGGCCTGCATGGAAGAACCTGAATCCAACTTCCAACACTGGTTACCTTTGAGCATTTTTGCCACCCACTTAGATAGGACATCCATGGTCTAACCCTACAAAACCATGTGGCTGTCAAGTTTTCTAGACAGGCTCATCCAGAATGGAGGGTATCCTATAAGACAACCTGGACTCTGCATTTGGTTCCTTCTGATTCCACTCCACTTGGAATCTTGGCAAGAGTCTGAGGAATGTGGCGGTCACTTTGTCTGGGGTCACATGTTGAAGCATGTGCCATGGTGTTCCACCTCTGAGGATGCCGAGATTGCTCCTCAGTTAAGTCCAACAGCCTTTCTCCTGTAAAGGGTCAACTCCTTGACTTGTGATTCATGTGGGGTAAAGGTTTGAGATCCCTGAAAGTGACTTTCTATTTCAACTGTAGAATCTGAACCTTGGGTACTGTGCTCCCATCAGATGTTATAAATACATTCCATACTTACCAAGGGAATTCCTGAGTTTTCCTTCCATAGTTCTAGAAATTGGACCTTTAAAGGGTTACTGACATAACCCTTTCCAGCTGTCTAGACGACAAACGCCTCTTCAAACAGGCACTAACCCTGTTGATTATGAGCAGATATTCTTCCTGCATTCTTTGGACAAACTATGGTCAAGGTCACCTTAACTTTCTTGACAGACTTGGACTCCTATCGAACGTACTGTGTATGTTTACTATGAATACTTAGTAAAGATGTGGGTGTTGGTTGAGGTCATTACCCCCAAATGATGTGGGGTTCCAGGAATTGGAGCTTTGTCTATGTAAGGGACCCATATTCTCAAAGAACAGATTTTTTAGTCAGCTATTCTCAAGTTCCTACAGAATAAGTGTCCGCCATACTGTAGACCACACTTTCATAACTGTGCCTAACAGGAGGTATCTGACCACCATGCTCTCCAATGATTTCACAAGAATTCCCAAAGGGCAGCCCTTGTTAATGGTGTTCATGTCAATCATGGCAAGGTGAAGGCATCTGAGATGACCGGTCATTCTAATGAGTTCTGTGGATGAGCCAGGGAACTGGCCAGCCTGTCTTTCCAAAGTTGCGTGGCCCTTATTGGGCTCCACCAGCATCGTTCCATCTTTACTTACAAGAAGTGTCACCCTGTCACCTAGAATCTGCAATCGCATCAGAGAATGACAGGCAACTTCAATCCTAAGACTGTGGCCACCAAGAGAGTGACTTCCAGATTCCAGCCAAACACTAGTGGCTGACCTGTCTTTAGTCATAGGACAGACATTGTCTCCCTCAACTACGCCTAAAGTCATTTCAGGACCTGGCACTTAGGTTTGTGCCACTGCAAAGTCTTCCCCTGTGGGAACACCTCAGGGACCTAAACCACGCAGAGCAACGTCCATGGAATTTCTCCCTAAATGTCCTCGGGTGCTTCCTGTGTACAAGCCCCCATGAAGGGAGGGCTGTGTGTCCCTTTCCTGCTCGGGCCCAGAACCGATAGGGCTACACCTGCACCACCTGTCCATGGCTGCCTGCCTCTGTATGAGAACCTCACATCTGAGTGAGTTCATGGACTCCTTGGGGCCAGAAACTGGATCTCTCCCAAAACATGGGTCCAGGGCTGACCAAGGCTCTTTCACTAAGATGACTGCTCATAGCTTATGGCTTTCTGGACCATGGGTCTTTTTTTTCCTGAAAACTGCCTCAGATGGACAAGGGATAGAACTGAGTCACCTAGGGCTTTGCTTCTGGGCATGACATTGATGTGGCCTTGCTAGGTAGCATGGCCCTTGCTCCACTGTCCTCAATACTCATTCCTGAAGGTGTCGGGTTCTTGTGGGTTCAGGTCCTGTGTGTACCCACTTGAGCAAATGACCAGCATTCCAGAAGAGCGGTTGTCCTTCACCCACAGAATCCTAGGAGGGGAGATGCCTCCAGTACCAGAAGGAATGGTTCCTCCCCCATTGAGAGCCCTGCTTCCCCTTTCTCATGTCGTCAGGCAAAGGTCACAGGTGTCCCAGGGCTTTCACCACTATCTGGGGTGGAGACCCTAAATGTCACCTAATGACACTGGGGCAAGTCATTGTAGGACAGCCAAAGTTTGGCTTCCCCCCCCCCACCCCCTTGACCATTCATCTGGCATAGGATCTCGAAGGCTGAGAATATTTGGAGTGAAGATGATGAGAATCTAAAGAAGGAACCGCATCTGTTCTAGGGTCCGCCTTGGAGCATGGGTGGGCTGCCATTGAAGGCGCCTGAGCTTCCTCTTTCTTGTTTCCCCAGCTCCATGGAGGAGCCTGGGGACCCTCCTGGGGAAGGCAGAGCACTGAGCTTGCACAGGGCGATCTGAATTGGACCCCCTTCTTGGGGGTCATGCTCTGTGTTTGTCAGTGAGTTGGAGGGAAGGGATTTCAATCCTTAAACTTCAACTTTGTTCCTCTTCATTCAGTTTTTCCCTTGTTAAACCCTGGAACAACTTATTAAGAAAAAATGCTGCTGTGTCCCAGAGAAGATCATCTGAGGAAGTGCACCTTGCATGGGAGACTGAGATTTGGAAGGGCAGAGCTTTTGCCCCAGATGCCAATATGGAGAACCAAAGCACAGGCCCCATCGAGCAGGAAGAGAAACTGGTTCAGACTAAGGTGACCATTCCCTAGGGTTCATCTAGGTCCTCCTGAAAAGTCCCGGGCTTGGTTTTTGGATCAGAAGTGACTTGGCACATAGGACGGACTTCTATATTGATGGCCCTGAGAGCTGGGGCTCCTGTCTGCACTTCTCTGGTCTTCTCCATGGGCTCCTAGATGAATCCTCTCTGACGTTGGCTGTGGAATTCACTTACGTGCAGACTTGGTGAGGGCCTCCCTCCTGTTGGATGGAGGTTACCTCGTCATTGTCACAGGGTTCCTGTGTCGAAGGTAGACCAGACAGTTACTGTGCACAAAATGACTCTTCACCACAGGTCTTTAGCTTGGAGCACATGTGGCCCTGTCATGAGTGGGAATCTCCAACTTGCCCTCTAGAAGCTTCCCTTTTAGTACAAAAAAAGGGGAAATTTCTCATGAAACATTATCATGTTGAATGGCAAAGTTGGGCTCTTGTTGTTATAACCAGGAGGTGGTCTTTCCTTAACGGACAGGACCTCAGAACACTCATGGAACTTGAGAAACATCTAAATTATGGTAACCTGGTCTTTCATGTGGCCCAAAAGTCTTTGGTTTCGCTTCTTATAAAAACTTCAGAAACACACAGAACCAGCCAGAGAAATGGCTGTTCCCATCGTGTTCAGGGACCCACCTCTGACAGCTGGGACACGGTGTCTGGTTTCCTCACCAGCTCGTGTAGCTACCCCTTAAGGCAAACAAACATCTCCATCTGCAGCCTTTGTGGTGTATGGACATGTATCTAACATCTTAATGCCTTTAGCATTCAAACTCGGCTTCTCTGGCATCCAGCAACATGTAGACAGTCAAGCCAAACTTTCACAAGGATCATCAAAAACTGGCTTGTTTAAATGGGGATCCAGATACGGCCTACACATCATGAGCAGGGGTTCCCCCACCTTTTCCCATGGCAATTTGTCTTCCCTATGTCCTAAAGCAGACGTTTGCTTCAGTCCTCTGAATGGGAGACACTTTCCGTAATAAATCTAGCTTTCCAACCCTGAGAGCACAAGATTCTAGTTCTCAGGTAAAGAAACGAGAAGAGAAATGGCCTCCCTTGATAATGAGCCGGTTGGGACCTGACGGGCCTCACCTGGGCCCCCTCTCCCTGCCATGATTCCTGGGAAACGTTTCTGGCTTGAGATGGAGTATGTCATGTGGTAGCTGTCAACAGACCCATGACGGGGAGACAGTAGGACAACCGCGTATACTGTTGGAGCTGCAGTTGTGTCCCTCTGCCTGAAGGTAACCTGATAATCTCCTGTGTCCTTCAGCACTGGAGGTGCAGGGGACGGCCATTGGACTTCATTACTGAACTGCTGTTCCCATTTAGGATCTACCTAAATGATGCTTCTACATCATTTTGGATTTGCTATGGCTTTGGGGAGCTTGATGACCTGCGCAACCTTCACTTTCTTACAAGCCAAAGAGCATCTCCATTTTTAAAAACTCTCCAGCTTCTCGGGAAGGAACAGTCAGGGACTTCACAGGAGTAGGGTTCTTAACACTCCTGTGTGCTGACAACCTGTCACTCGTGACCTGAGATGGAGATTGAACTTGTTCTATTGAAATTGTAGCAGCCTAAGTGCTCTATGGTATCAAATGTGGATTTCTAGAGCAAAGTCTACGGAAGAGACCAGGAAGGAAAAGCTACCGTATCCATTCCCCAATCATGGAGGATGGCGAACATTCCAAAGGCCCTCTGACACTCCTCCCCAGTTCTAGGAAAAGTGCTGTCGGCCACTACTGAAGGCATTTGTGACTTGCCTTGGTAGATCAGTGAGTAAACAACAATAGTCTGACGTATTGGACAACATGGACCCCCTCATCTTGACACGAGACTGGAAATGCTCCAGTGAGATGACGAGACCTTAAGGGGTTCTAATTGTCTAAGGATCATGGAGGAGCCTGATGTGACAGTAGAGGGCTGCTATCTTATTGTAGCTTTGGCTCAGAAGGTTGTCTTTGTCTTCGAGGTAGGGTCCCATCTGGGCTTGGAGAAGTCACTCTCCAGGCTGTGTCCACTTGGCCACCCAGATCTGGCTCCCTCGCTTCTCGGTGGGCCGACTCGGAGCCAGTGCACAATGGATGCTTGGCAGGTGTGTCCCAACTGCTCCATGGGGAACTCTACCACCAAAACTGCTGGGACATTACTTGGCTTTTCTAAACAACATACGTCCATAGTGTCCAGTTCATATGGAGGTGGTATGGAGGGTGTTACCGGCTCTTGGTGTTCCCAGATCAGCGTTGGGTTCTCCTGATCAATTGGAGATAGAGATCACCAAGAGGCGACCGATATGGTTGGGACAAGGCTCTGCTGGGACTTCTGCTGGAGTCGAGGGGAGACGATGCATGGGTGAGGGTTCCTAAACCAGCTCTCCAAAGACATGACGAAGCTAAGGGAAATGGGCTCAGGTAGGCACATGACCCCAGGGGTTCTGCACCTGGCTCCTCTGCCCCTGGCACCAGGGTTTGCACAGGAGATCTGCTCAGCCTTGGGCCTCTGCTCAATGGAGAGGGATCCTAGGTACGTGGAGGTCGGCAGCACAGATCAAAAAGCTGATAGACACGTTCAGTATCGGCCTCCCAGGAAGGCTGTGTCAGTCAAGGCTGGACATATTGTGCATGTGGGGGGTTTTGTAGATAAACTCGGGAAGAGTCTGCTCCTGAGCTGGTCATGGGTGGAAATCCTTACTGACAGCAGTTCTTGCTGGGCAGAAAGTCTTGGTGGGGAACAAGGGTTCTCCCCGCCCTGTCTCGACAGGGGCGTAGTACATGATGGAAAGCGTGGTCTTCATCTTGGTTACCTCCAAGTATTCCTATCCCCTGTCTTACATGGGAACTGAAAAGAATGACACCAGCCCCACCTGCCACTTTCTGCATTAGCCCGTCTTGAAAAATTTAAGAATGTGGGACAACCTCTAAGATACTGGGACCCTTGGTTCCTTTTTATGCCAGCCTCCATTATTCTCTGCCTGCATGGTGGGCTCTGTCATTGTGGGCTCTCGCTGAGCTGTGTGACCAGGTGTGCCGACCATGACAGAATGAGACCAAAACCCCAGCCCAAAGGGGTGGTCACTGAGGGACAGTTATAGCCTCCAGCTTAATTTCCAGTGGTTACTGAGGCTACAGGTCCAGAAAAGGGATGAGTCCTTTTATCCTGTGCTGTACCTGAGAGGTCCTTATTAAAATCCTGCCTTTGTGGCTTTTGCCAACTTGAGATTATCTCCAATGGCCGCATCTCAGTGGCCTCAACTCATGTCTGACATGCCCAAGTTTGCCCTGGCTCTCCTTGAGTACAAAGGCAGATCTATGTAGGCCGAGTGGTCCCCTCACCCCTGCCTCAGGCTCAGAATCAAAGGTGACCTAACATTTCCCCCATGACCTGCCTGATTCCCACCTCCTGGTTCTAAAACCTCATTTTTGGCTCACTCCAACTTCAGGGTCAGAAATCAGAGTATCTTCTGAATCTAGGATTATGTGAGAAGAATGTGACTGCAAAATTGAGCTTTGTTCTGTTTTGGTCTCTAGCTCCTGGTTGACTTTTTAATTTTTGAGCTGAATATCAAGAGCCAGCCACTCCTTGGTGTGCAGGGTTGGGGGGAACGAGGGATAGACCTGAGCACCGCTCTCGGGCCTGCTGCATGTGTGCATGTCCTCACTGGTTCCAATGACCTCTACTACCATCCTCGGTGCTTATTCTGGATCTCTCTTCTTACGGGTTCAGGCCCTGTGTGCACCCAAATGACCAAAGGCCTTTCATTCCAAGCAGGTGATTGACTAGGGGGTCCCTGGGAACATCAGAATC
Organism: Marmota monax; assembly: GCF_021218885.2. Lineage (NCBI taxonomy): Eukaryota > Metazoa > Chordata > Mammalia > Rodentia > Sciuridae > Marmota > Marmota monax. The sequence continues at coordinate 43,207 of NW_026692591.1, forward strand.
GTCCTTCCCATGGAACCCCTTAGGAGGGGAGAAGCCCTGGAGATGTCTCCAGAGCCAGAAGAGAGGGATCCTGCCCTGTTAAAAGCCTTGATTCCCTTTTCTCTTCCATATGTCCTCAGATCGAGGGTCACAAGTAGCCTGTGGCTTTTTACACTGTGGGCAGAGACCCTAAATGTCACATAACGATGCTCGGGGCAATGATGGGTTTTGTCACTGCAAGACAAATCTCAGCTACCTGTGACTGACCATGTGGCCTCTAGTCTCTCTGAGAAGGTCTGGACGAAACATCTGGGGGCAAGAAGGACTTTGACTGTGAACTTGTTTCAGTGGAAGGAGCAGCGTCTATTGAGCTGTCGGACTTGACATGGAGAAATCTGTCACTGTTGTCTGCTCTCCTGACTTCTCCCACTTTCTCTAATCTCAGGGCTGCATGGGGAAGCCTGGGGACACCCATCACCTGTGGATGAGCTTTTCCCTGCTAATGAGAGCTGTAGCCGATTAGTGGGGTATCAAGATGGCTGCACCTCAAGATCAGTTCTGTGGTGATGCAAATAAGCAAGTTCTAACTCTCTGCTTGGCTCATCACCTTGTGAGAAATGCAGCCGTGTCCTCGGGGCTCGTGAGGCACTATGTATGGAGATCTGAGGCCAAGAAGGCAGAGTCGGTGTCAGCCTGAGTGGCCACTAACAGAAACTGAACCTCAGACTGCAACGCAGAGGGAGGAAAAGCAGGCTCAAGGGTCCTGGTCCTTATTCTGCAGAGAAATCCTGAACTGTCTTCAGGTCAGAAGTGACCTGGCAGTGGGGCCATGATGTGGGAGTTGAGGCTAGGTGCCTTAGTGTTTTCTAGGGTGTCTTCTGGGCTCTATTGTACCAGGCTGAGTTCCCTTCACTCTGGATTCATCTACGGGCAGCCTGATGGGCACCCTGATGGGCACCTCCTGGCCTGTGGAGCAGGCTTCTGGAGTTGGCACCATCCTGGGTTGTAGCCTCTGCTGGGGTGCACCACTGGACTACCAGTGTCGGATGGACCTGCACTGAAAGCCTATGAATGGTTGTCCGTGGTTTGCCTCAGCTTCCCTGGTGTGAGGAAAAGGACTGCCAGATGTGTGGGTCACACCTATAGTCCCAGTGACTTGGGAGGCTGAGATAGGAGGATCGAAAGCTCAAGGCCAGCCTCAGCAACTTGGCCCTAAGTAACATAGCCAGACTGGGTCTCAAAAGGGGTTGGAGAGAAGTGGCTAAGGGGCTTAGCACCCATGAGTTCATTCCCCAGTACCCAAAAAAACACCTTAAGACCTTGTACTGAAAATCCTACCCCCAAAATTGCAAAAACAATTTTAACCAAAGTAATCATCTCAGTGTGGCACAGTCTAGAGCTGTCTTAATCCATCATATTTGGAATACACAGAGGGCACTATGTCCCACATAGCTTTATGACCTCTGGACCCCAAATACACTTTCAAGTGCCTCAATCTGTCACTGACTTTTTGAGGAAAGAATTCCCCATCCTGCACACCAGAGCTTGCATTTTCTTTTACTGTGAGGAATATTCTCTGGGTTTGGAGGAACATACTCAGTCCTCCTAGCACTTAATTGCTAGACTTTAGCGTTCAGCTTGGATTGATGTCCAGCCCTTCATGGTCAGTGGGGCAGATTCCAAGGACGATGGAGGAAAGGGTGCCTTCTCCCAAGGTCCTAGGTGCCGCTGTGTTGGGCTTCCCCTTTGGACAGGAGGCTTGACCATCTTTCACAGATGATTGGTTAGTTCCTGTCACTGTGGCTCTTTGAAGTAGAGCCCGTGGTTGACCAGATGCCTGTTCTCCCAGCCTCCACTAATACTGACTCCTAAATATTTGAGGCTCCCTGAACATTCTGCATTGGGCTTCCCTAGTATCCCACTCCTTGCCTCTTAAGATATCCATTCTCAAAGTGGAGACTGACAAAACAGGAAAGCACTTCCTGCCAAAAAGCTTGGATCTTGAAGTCATTTTTAGTTTTCTGAAGTCGAAGGAAAAACGTACGTTTCAAGTCGGTCCTAGAAGGAAGGACTGCATTCCTTCTGCTTTTTGGGGGTTGACTCTGCAACCACCATCTCTGCCTTCTGACTCCCAGGAAATGTGTGTGCCCTCAACCCTCAGGGTCCGGCTGGGCTGACCTGCTCCACAAGTAGCAGGTGGGTCAGGCAGGACTTGGACCCAGATTGTGACCTTCCCTCACTGAAAGAAGGGCCAGAATTTTCCCTTTTTAGAAATGTCATTGTGGGGAAAAGCCAGGGCCTTCAGTGTCATTTCCAGAATGAAGCCTGCAGTTGGGACAATGGCTGTGTACCTACTGCCTGGCGATCCCCACCCTCCCCCCACCCCATGCCACATTGGGGGGAACTTGAAATGCACACCCAAGTGGCTGTAGCCAACTGTGTGGTGCCTGGTGGTCCAACTGCCCAGTGGGTCTAGTCCTGTCACTCCTTGGTCACCAACCCCATTAGTCAGTGGATGACATGGGCTCGGTGGACATACCCATCTGGTTCTTAGAGGCAATGTTTCCAAGACTTTTGCCCAGTTTCCCTCCACACATTCAGGGTCTGGAACCCAGGAGAGATGGGGGTGGGAGATGGTGTCTGACTTCACGTGGGGTCTTCACTTGGCCATTTGACAAACTTCTTCAGCAAATTCCTGAAAGTGGCACCAATGTCATCTTGGGTTATCCGTGCTCCCCACTGTCTTGCATTAGCCCATCTGGAGAATTTGCAAATCTTTGCCAGGCTGACAATTCCCTTGGGAAGCCATTGCTTTCCCCGACTAGGATGCAGTTGGATACTGAACAGAACACCTTGAGGGTGGTGGCTGTGTCCTGTTGGGGCTGTCCCTACATGCACCCCATGATGGGAGGCTAGGGACTCGCTCCATGGGGAAGGGTCTACTTTCTGTGTAATGTGCTGTTGTCCTTCTCCAGTGTGGCCACCACTTTATTGCTCATAGGGACATCAAGTATCCATCCTGAAAGTGTGGTCACCAAGGGTCTGACTGGCATTTCCGGACATAGTCTGGGGGTGGGCAACTAAGGGTCTGGATCCTAAAGGGACCACAGCCTTCCCCCAGCCCTATCTGTACCCAAGTTAACTACTCCTGGCTGGGGGTTTTGCCCTCGTCCGTGGGTGTGCATCTCACTGACCTTTTACTCTGTTGTCCACAACACCCGTGGAATATCACCCTACGATGGGTCGAGGCTCTGAGTCTCCACACGGGGGGTGAGCCTGCAGAGTGCTCTTTGCCAGCCCAGGATTACTAGCGTGAACAGGGGATACATCCTTCTTCCCCACCTCCTGTCCTTAAAGCCTGCACCTGGGTGAACGCATGTTCACGTCAGCGCCATAAAGAACACCATTTCCAGGGAGACGGGCAAGTGCCCATTAGCCAGAGTGTCATGCACAAGGCTTGAGAAATACTTCGCCCTTTCCTGTCATGTCTGAACCTCTGTCAGGGACAACTACCCTGATGGGAGTGAACTTGAGTTCTTGTTATGGTTCAGAAATGTTTGTCATAGAAAAACTTGAACATGTCAGTCCTGGCCAGCGTCTCCCACTTACTCATGGCTGGCCTTGCTCATAGGGCTGATGATAGCCATTCTTAAAGGCAAAACCTGGGCCTCAGACTAACCTGTCCAGGGCATGGGATGATCCTAGGATGAGAATGGGTCTAAAAGAACTTCAGTGTGGACCCTCCACACACTTCATTTTCCAAATGGGGCCGAGTGGCATCTCTTCAAAGGACAATGATTCACGACTTGAAAATCCAGGAGCATCAAGTCTATAGTTCTCAAAAGTAAGCCTTAAGGATGAGCTCAGGTTAGGATCGTGGTCAACTTCTTATTCAGCATTGATATTGACTGTCTGCTTTCACCCTGGGGCCTTGGGTACTGGACCCCCTTAGAGCTTCTTCAAGCAAGTGGGCTGACGGTTCAGAACCCCCATCCTGGTCCGGCTACATTGACCAGATTTCCCAATAACTTCTTTCATCTCTGAATCCATAGCCTCTGGAATTTTCTAGAACTTAAACTGGTTAAGGTGTAAGAAGACTGCTTCTGATCAGTCTATTTTTCAGTATGACTCAGTTTCTCAAAGTCTTTCTGCAGTCACCTTGGGGCCTAGTGACCCCAATACCACCAGTAACTGCCTTGCAAAGCTTGAAGCTGACTTGGCACCCTATTGCCAGGACCTTCAGCAAGAATAATGGCACAAAGACGAGCTGAGCTTCTCTGTGGACACACGGTACTAAAAATCTGACCACTAATGGTGGCAGGGTTGGAGAGGGCATTGAGACCATGGAAATAGCCTCTGCCAGGAGCTTCCTGTCCTCTTAGCACTTAGTGAGGATGGCTGTGCAAGCCTCCAAGCCATCAGGATGGTTCCAAACTTCTGAATTCTAGCACTCTTTTCAGTGCCTACATCACCCACAATGAAACCATGGCAGAAACTGCCGGCACAACATAAAAGTGACCCACGGATCACTTCTAAGGCTCACAGCACTAGCAAGTACACAACACTAAAAATTGAGCCCACCAGCTGATCACATTATGAACGTGTCACTTTGACATGTCAATCATACCATCAGTTTTTCTAAATTAGCCCAAAGGAAAAGGAACAATCCACATGGAAATTGACAACCTGCGCTCGCTCTAAATACGCTCGATGAAAATCTACTCACACTTGAAAAAGTGGACACAGTGCTTTGATTTTTGACTTTTTACTTGTCGACGGACCTTTACATGTGGTGCTGGGAATCCATCCCAGTGCCTCACATGTGCTAGGCAAGGGCTCTATCCCTGAGCCACACCCTAGCCCCAAATTACATACTTGTAACTTGGAAACGCGGGGAATGGCTACCACTGGATTATAATACTGGCAGAGTGCCCTGGGGTTTTAACCCATTGTCAAACCACAAAGGTCTCCTGTTAACACTTTGAAGAATGTTTTATATATTCCAAGACCTATGTTTGGGGAAGGGCAAGAGAATAGCCCCTCCTGCTTTCAGATACTTAGTCTGAACATAGAAGCTTCTTCTTTCTTTCTTTCTTTCTTTATTTTTATTGTTGGCTGTTCAAAACATTACATAGTTCTTGATATATCATATTTCACACTTTGATTCAAGTGGGTTATGAACTCCCATTTTTACCCCGTATACAGATTGCAGAATCACATCAGTTACACATCCATTGATTTACATATTGCCATACTAGTGTCTGTTGTATTCTGCTGCCTTTCCTATCCTCTACTATCCCACCTCCCCTCCCCTCCCCTCTTCTCTCTCTACCCCCTCTACTGTCATTCATTTCTCCCCCTTGTATTATTTTCCCCTTTCCCCTCACTTCCTCTTGTATGTAATTTTGTATAACCCTGAGGGTCTCCTTCCATTTCCATGCAATTTCCCTTCTCTCTCCCTTTCCCTCCCACCTCTCATCCCTGTTTAATGTTAATCTTCTTCTCATGCTCTTCATCCCTACTCTGTGCTTAGTTACTCTCCTTATATCAAAGAAGACATTTGGCATTTGTTTTTTAGGGATTGGCTAACTTCACTTAGCATAATCTGCTCTAATGCCATCCATTTCCCTGGAAATTCTATGATTTTGTCATTTTTAATGCAGAGTAATACTCCATTGTGTATAAATGCCACATTTTTTTTTATCCATTCGTCTATTGAAGGGCATCTAGGTTGGTTCTACAGTCTTGCTATTGTGAATTGTGCTGCTATGAACATCGACGTAGCAGTGTCCCTGTAGCATGCTCTTTTTAGGTCTTTAGGGAATAGACCGAGAAGGGGAATAGCTGGGTCAAATGGTGGTTCCATTCCCAGCTTTCCAAGAAATCTCCATACTGCTTTCCAAATTGGCTGCACCAATTTGCAGTCCCACCAGCAATGTACAAGTGTACCCTTTTCCCCACATCCTCGCCAGCACTTGTTGTTGTTTGACTTCCTAATGGCTGCCAATCTTACTGGAGTGAGATGGTATCTTAGGGTGGTTTTGATTTGCATTTCTCTGACTGCTAGAGATGGTGAGCATTTTTTCATGTACTTGTTGATTGACTGTATGTCCTCTTCTGAGAAGTGTCTGTTCAGGTCCTTGGCCCATTTGTTGATTGGGTTATTTGTTATCTTATTGTCTAATTTTTTGAGTTCTTTGTATACTCTGGATATTAGGGCTCTATCTGAAGTGTGAGGAGTAAAGATTTGTTCCCAGGGTGTAGGCTCCCTATTTACCTCTCTTATTGTTTCTTTTGCTGAGAAAAAACTTTTTAGTTTGAGTAAGTCCCATTTGTTGATTCTAGTTATTAACTCTTGTGCTATGGGTGTCCTATTGAGGAATTTGGAGCCCGACCCCACAGTATGTAGATCGTAGCCAACTTTTTCTTCTATCAGACGCCGTGTCTCTGATTTGATATCAAGCTCCTTGATCCATTTTGAGTTAACTTTTGTGCATGGCGAGAGAAAGGGATTCAGTTTCATTTTGTTGCATATGGATTTCCAGTTTTCCCAGCACCATTTGTTGAAGATGCTATCCTTCCTCCATTGCATGCTTTTAGCCCCTTTATCAAATATAAGATAGTTGTAGTTTTGTGGATTGGTTTCTGTGTCCTCTGTTCTGTACCATTGGTCCACCCACCTGTTTTGGTACCAGTACCATGCTGTTTTTGTTACTATTGCTCTGTAGTATAGTTTGAAGTCTGGTATCGCTATACCGCCTGATTCACACTTCCTGCTTAGCATTGTTTTTGCTATTCTGGGTCTTTTGTTTTTCCATATGAATTTCATGATTGCTTTCTCTATTTCTACAAGAAATGCCGTTGGGATTTTGATTGGCATTGCATTAAACCTATAGAGAACTTTTGGTAATATCGCCATTTTGATGATGTTAGTTCTGCCTATCCATGAACAGGGTATATTTTTCCATCTTCTAAGATCTTCTTCTATTTCTCTTTATGGTTCTGTAGTTTTCATTGTATAAGTCTTTCACCTCTTTTGTTAGGTTGATTCCCAAGTATTTTATTTTTTTTGAGGATATTGTGAATGGAGTGGTTGTCCTCATTTCCATTTCAGAGGATTTGTCGCTGATATACAGGAATGCCTTTGATTTATGCATGTTGATTTTATATCCTGCCACTTTGCTGAATTCATTTATTAGCTCTAATAGTTTCTTTGTAGACCCTTTTGGGTCTACTAGGTATAGAATCATGTCACCTGCAAATAGTGATAATTTAAGTTCTTCTTTTCCTATTTTTATGCCTTTAATTTCTTTCGTCTGTCTAATTGCTCTAGAAAAACTAGGGATAACAGGAACATACCTCAATATTGTAAAAGCAATCTATGCTAAGCCTCAGGCTAGCATCATTCTGAATGGAGAAAAATTGAAGGCATTCCCTCTAAAATCTGGAACAAGACAGGGATGCCCTCTCTCACCACTTCTGTTCAACATAGTTCTCGAAACATAGAAGCTTCTTATCTGATTAACTGGGATGAGTGGTGATCCCCAGCATTCCTCCACCTCAAATGGCAGACTCTGCCAGCAGGGTGTAGGTAGGACAAGGGATCCGTTGCCCTTCGCCTGCTGGAGCTGACTATAGGGGGATGGTCAGGCTCTCCCTCCACTCCCTCTGTTCCCCTTGCCTAGGGCTCCTGGCCATTCGCATCTCTGCATTAAGACTTTGCTTCTGGGAACACGTCAGGGGCACATGCTGCTCTCTAGGAGCAGGGGTGGAAATCTGCAGTCTGGAAGTAAGGAAGTGTCCTTGCTCCTGTATCTCTGGGAACCCAGGCTCGTGCAGCCCAAGCTGACCCCAGCCTTCCGTGTAAGCATAGAGCCTGGCCCTCTGGGCCACAGGCCTCCGAGGACAACTGTTCTTCTCTTCCCCAAGCTGAGCTGGGATCCTGGCCCAGGAGGTCAGTGCGGGCTCCATCTTCAGGGCTGCAGCAGCTGCTCCAGGTGAGGGGCAGGTCACCCCTGCCCAGGTGGAGGAGCCACTGCACAACACAATCCTGTTCTCAGAACTTCCAGGACGTGGCCTAAGAATGCAATGCCTAACTTCTCGATTTCTTTGACTCGCTCAAACCTGTAAGTTGTCAGGTTACGAATTTCTGAACTCTACCACCTCTGAGGGGGAAGGTCTTATTAAATCTTCATTGGTCGGGGAAACCCCTACTCATGAAACCACAGTAGAAGCTACCAGAATAATATAGAAGCAAAGACCCTTTTCTAGACTCCTGGGAGGGTCGATTCTAATGATGTCCAGATCTGGCCTCCTGGGCCACGACGGGAATGGTCTTTGGACTTTCATAGGAAGGTGACTTGCTGGCATCTGGTCGCCTGGCATTTGGGCATGCAAAGTGCTGCCAATCAAAGCTGACCCCGGCACCTCAGTGAGGCAGGTCAGGGCTGTGGGGAGCTGGGTCGTCTTCCGATGTCTCTCCTTAAACTGGCATGTCTGCCCTCCCCCAGTTCTTCTGTATTTGCCCGTCACTGGTTCTCGTGAAAGGCAGATGGTCTCGATCGGCTGCCTGGTGTTCTCCAAATTTTCTGGCTTTGCTTTAAAGGTAGGGTGGGGGGGTCCATGTGTTTTTCCCTAGGTTCCCCTGTGGAGGCTTGCAGCCTCCATTCTCAAAGTTTGAGGCTGATAGCAAGAAAATTCTTAACGAGCTGTGACCTTGAAGTTGTCTGCTCTTTTTTTTTTCCCCTAAAAATCCAAGAAGTGAACATGCAATATTAAGAACGAGCCATCTGGGAAGAAAGGTTCCGTTTGGCCTTCCTCGAGACCTGCCTTCACTTTTTCACTTCCAAGTGATGCTCCTCTCAAGGTCCAGGTCTAGCTCTGTTGTGCCGAGAAGCTCGAGCCAGGCCGGACCGGGCCTGCTCTTCACCAGCTGCAGGAACCGACTAGTTCTACTGCTTTACTAACCAGCTCTGATCCTTGGCTAACCACCTCCTCAATGCTCAGTCCTAGAACAAGGATGGCTGTAACAAGATGCAGCACTAGCCAGGAAACCACCTTTTGGGGTTTGTGGTTTGGCTTTGGGGAGCAGAGGTACAGGGGATTGAACCCAGGGGCGCTTTACCAAGGAGCCACATCCCCAGCCCTCTTAACTTTCTCAAGTTTCTTAGTGTCTTGTTAAATCACCAAGGCTGGCCTCGAACCTGCGATCCTCCTGCCTCAGCCTCCTGTGTCCTGGGATTGCAGGCATGCACCACCTCATCTAGGTGCCCCTTGGTTTTAGGTGTAAGGCCAACAAGGGGAGATACTGGGGCCACTGAAGCATCTGGTTATAAGTGGGGGGTCTTCTCTAAGACATGGGACCATATGTGCCTTGAAGGGCAGAAGCTGATAAACCAAAATCCTACTACTGTGTGGTTTTCCTCAGTTGAATTTCTTAGTCGAAAGTAGTTGTCTGTCAAAACATTCAATGCTAGTTACCTTTGTCTTTCACTTGATGGTGCTTACAACACCTGTGGGACACTCCAGCCCGAGAGTGTTATCCCAAGGCAAAAGGATGTGTTTTCCTTCTCAAACTATGCAAAATCTGGTCATGGAGGAGCCCTGTGAGCTGGGAATTGAACCCAGGGCCTCATGCCTGCTAGGCAAGTGCTCTAACGCTGAGCTACATCCCCAGCCCCAGAAGGAACAGCTTCAAGGTGGCCACTACGTCCTCTAAAACTTATGTCGCTGGTCTTCAAGCACTTCCTAATACCATATGAGACTTGGTTCACGTAGGACTTCAAGATGTTCTGGTTCCATTTAATAGTGGTCATACTTGGAACTGAGTCCAGGTTGTAAGTCTAACACCATACTACATTGACTTCTGTCTGTCATGGGCATTGGAATAGCAGAAAGTCACGGGTTCCCAAAGACACTCTTGCACAGAGTGAGAAATTTACATCTTAATCCTGCAATTCCCATTTCCCAACATAGAATGCAGTATTCCTGATGAATGCAGGAGAATCTGGCTGCTGGTGTCCTCAGGGGAATTGGGATCTCGGGAGGAAGCTAGCTCAGCCATCACACAACGGTCATCCTGCCTGCACCTTCCTGGGTGCAGTTTGACCAGCACAGAGCCAAACGTTGGCAAAGCACTCTCCTCAGTGTTGGCTCCTCACTCCTCACCTAAATATCATCTAAAATTAGATGAGACATAAGAACAAGACCAAATACTTCAAGTCTGGAAGCTCTAGATCCACAGAGCAATTCTCTCTGAAAATCCACCTATGTCAGTCTTCACAGCCACCCATGAAACTAGAGATCTGGACTTCTCCAACTCGGGTTCCATGGATTCCTCCTGCCAGTTGTGCAGGGGGATCGGGCCAAACGTCAATGATGGTGATGGCCCCGAACCCTAATGTGTTCCCTTTCCCTTGGGATGAGTCTAAGGGACGCATAGCCTAACTTCTCCAAAATGACAGTAGTTCCAGTGTGGTCAGCCTCCACTGGGAGGGTCAATCCATCTTCCAATTAAACCCTCCTCGGCTTCCCCACCCTCCACTTTCCTGAGTCCACCAGACCACCTGTGGCTTTGCCTAACCTTTTGGCCTAGACTCGAGCCCATCCTGTCTCTGGATTAAGGTCAGCCACCTACAATCAATGACTAGTCCAATGGGCATGTTGGGTTTTCTCTACATCTGCTTCAGGGTTGGCCATTGGACGCACCGTCCAGCAGGCAGACCTCCCAAGGTGAGCCCTGACCTCATGCCGAGGAGCAGGCCTCTGACATCAGTTTCTGCTAAAATCCTAGATCAACTGAAGCCTGGAGGAGGGGCCGGGTTCTTGGACCACATGAGGCAAAGTAATCAGTAAAATCCTAAATGTCTCTTAAATAGGTGCTTAGGGCTAGTACAAGTCGAGGGATTTCATTGACTTTCTATACATGCTTATAACTCTGGTTACAGCCACCCACCTGGCAACCTCTACCACTCCTCCCTAGTCCCCTTCACCTTCCCCCCGCCCCCCAAATTAATCCCCTTTCATGTCATCTGAGGCTCCACATGAGAGAAAGCACGGAATACTTGTCTGGAGTTTAGCTTATTTTGCTCAACACAAAGATCTCTGCCTCATCAGTCTTCCTGCAGAGGGCATCTCACTCTGTGGTTAAATGTTAGTCTATACACTGCACACGGCCTCATTCATTCAACACAGGTGTCCATGCTGATGCCATTGCAAATAGTGCTGCTTCAGTAAACAGGTGTACAGTTACCTTTCATATGCTGACTTTGATCCACCCAAGCTACTCCCAGACACCTGGGGTGATCCGTTAGTTCTCTACTGGAACTTAACAGCCCTACAGAATGATTCATGAAAAGACTGCAGAATATGTGATTCTCATGAACCTGCAGAATTTTCTCTAATGATCATATTTGAGGCCATAAATATTTCAAGTCTTGGCAACACAAATCTGACCATACCTTGCATTTTTATCAAACCATAACAAAATCGTGGCAGTCAACAGCAAAAGAAGCTGCAGAAATTATATGTGATCACAAAGGGATCAAGCAATAGGCTTTGAGCAAGCAGTGGGTCGTTGAAATGGAAGTCAAGAAATTCCTAGAATTGTATGAAAACTGGAAATGACCAACCAGATCCTTTGAGACACAGTAAAACAAGACTTGCATAGCTGTGAGTGTCCACAGCAGGACAGACCTCAAATAGCCTAATGATGCATCATAAGATCTTAAACAAATAAGCCAAAGCAAAAAATTGGTTGACGAGAAATAAAGATCAGAAAGAGGCTAAAAATACAACACAAAGGACCAAGGAAAGAGTTGATTCTTTGACAAGATACACAAAATTGACAAACCTTTAAATTGTCTGAGGAAAAATGCAACAGAAGCTGGCAAGAGGGGAGGTTTTTACAGATAATGCCAAAATCCAGAGAGTGTGTACAACTTCTCAAAATGTTCCCAAACTGGAAAATCCAGAAGAAATGAACAAATTTCTAGACTCACAGGATTTACCAAACTTAGGTTGACATCCTGCCTAGACCAGTAACTAGCAATGACATTGAAGCAGTCATAAGCTGTTCCCAGAGAAACACCCTGGACTGAATGGATTCAGTTGCTGAACTTTTCCAGACCTTTGAAGAACTTACTGCCTTCATGAGTAAGAGAATTCAAGTATTGCCCTAAAGAAACCAGATACACAACAAACTAGATGAATGTCCTTGATGAACATAAATGAGAAACTCCTCAATAGAATTAATTATCTCAAAGTTCAAGTATTCTATCTCATGCACCATGATCAAGTTGGTTCTGTTCTAAGGATGCAAGTTTGATCAACATATGTGAGTCGATAAATGCAACGTCGTTTCATGCAACCAAGGATAAACACCAGACAATTGTCTCTAAAGACAGACAATTGGCTGCCTCGAACTTGGCATCCCTTAAACTTGGCATCCCTTTGTGGTAAACCCTGAATAAACAGGTATAAGATGATAAGAAGCCCAAATAACACAGGATATCTACAGATCACATAGCCAATATCAGACTGAATGGGAGGAGATAGAAAGCATTTCTCTAAAATCGGGAACAAGACGAGGGTGTTCACTCTTAACTTTTGACCAAGGTTGGTGTGGAAGTACCATTCTGCAAGTCAACTTGTTCTGAATTGTTATTTTTAGACTCGAGGGACATGATAGCAAAATCTTATCCAGCTGGGGCAGGGATTTGACCAGGCCACACGGCTCGGATTTGGCCCAAATTCATCTGGGCTCTATACTAGGACATGCTAGCTCCTCCCAAGGGAGGAGATGATCACTTGGGGCAGGTGATGCCAACTTGGCCTGAACTGTCAACTCTCCAATTATGGAGAGTAAAGTTATTCTTGAAGACATGGTTTCTTCAACTCAATGCTGTCTCTGGGGCCATAACAAAATCCACTCATCTTATTGTAAATCCAGTAGGATTTTTGGAAGAGAACTTTCTTCCATTACTCAATAAACATATTAGCTATTTACCGTGGATCTTTCAAATGCCTCCCTTAATTCCTTATGGCTGGCGTGGAAGAATTCCAAGTTCCATATCGGGAAGCCTAGGGCTCAGCACCTGGAAAGATGTCCAACTGTAGAAGAAACGGAATTCACCCTGAGGTGGGTGCTGCCCAAGGCCTGCTCTCTTTACTGTTGACTGGGATGAGGCCTCGAATGGAGACCATGAAGGGACAAAAGGGAGCTATACTGGAACTTGGCTCTGCCAGCTCCTCTAGACGGTGGCTCTCAACTGAGTTTCTATTTGCTTTGGTTTCCACAGCTGCTATTGGTCTTTGATTCTCAGGGGCTGAATATGGTGTAGCCAAAACATGGAAGCCAATGTGGCTTAGAATAGACCTTCCTGATAACTTCAACCTTCTGGGGGTGACTGCCCTGAGGGTGCTTTCCGAGCAATGGCAAACCCCCTCTTGGTTACTGGTGTAAACTGTGGCACTAGCAGATCAACACGATAGGCAGAACTGTGGTGTGAGACCCTAGCCATGCAGCTGGCCAGGGTCAAGTGTTGAAGGGAGCAGACATGTCACTAAGTGACACCATCATAAGGTGACATGTCTGCTAAGGGCCGACTTGCTCCCAAATGGACTTCCTGACTGGAAGGGGCAGACGTCCTGAAAGCATGTCCAATAGCTGAGGATATTTCCTGTCCCCATTGAAGGAAAACTGGCTTCCCTTTTATCTTGGGTCTGCAGTCAGACCCCCATTGTCCCATGAAGCCTGTGACTTTTCCTGTGTTTCAAGCTGGAGCTTCTGAAGGACAAGTAAGGGCACCTGTGGCCCTTAGAGGTACATGTTTACTGAAAGACAAGCCACCCCTATGGGTAAGGGTTCGGGCTTAGCTTCTTATGTCCCCAGAGAGGGGACATGGGGATAAAACCTTTGTGTTGAAAAGGACTTGGCAGTGAAATGTCCCTCCAATGGTAAGGGAACCATGGATTTCACATCCTAGGTTAGGCTGGCACTGTACAGCAGGAGCCAATGAAGAGCCTAAGGCGGGTCCACGTCCTACCCATTAGAGTGCACGATGAATAATTCCTTCCCAAAGAACTAGACTGAGAAGGACCAAGTTTCTTTCAAATTCTCCCATCTGCCCCTTAACTCACAAGCCTCCTAAGACAAAGCAGTGGCCTCCAGGGGGCGTCGTTAAGACCTTCACTTGGCTTTTGAGCATCTGGCTGCTGAGTCTCCCAAGGGCAGGGCTGGCTTCTACCTGACTTACCAAGAACAGGAAATCAAGCCTAGGACCCCGAAGAACAGATTCGGGCTCAAATAAGGGGAGCATGCCCCAGGATCCTCGTTAAGGAGGAGCTCAAGGGGTTGGACTCGCAGATGAACTACTCTGCATTGATGTTGGCTGAATGTCTGCTTCCACTCTGAGACTTGGGGCACCACTTGTCCCCTTGGGCATATCTGAGCTTACCAAGCAGAGGGGCTGACACTTCAGAACCAATGCTGGTCTGTATGGACCAGCTTGCCCAATAACCAGTCTGCTTTCCTGAGTCCGTGGCCTCCACAGAACTTTCTAGAACCACAACTGGTTAAGTAGGCATAAGGGGACTCTTCTGATCAGTTTTCACTCACTATGACAGTCTCGGAGTCCTAGGTTTTCTGAAGGCCATTTTGAGAGCTATGAAATGCAGCACCACCAGTAACTTCTCTGCCCAACTTAATTGATGGTGCCATAATGTCAAGACCTTCTGCAGGAATAAAGCACAAAACCCAAGCTGAGCTTTATTTTAGTGTGGACACATAACACTCAAACTCTGACTACTACTGACGGGATTGGATTGGAGGGCAGACCATGGAAGAATCTTCCATGAACAACTTCTCTTTAATATCATTTGAGGATTATTGCCAAACCCATAAGTAATCAGGATTCCAAACTTCTGAATTCTCCCACACCTTCCAGGGCATGGCTCATTTGACTTAAAGTCATTTTTCATCAGGAGAATCTTTAGACAATACTGGTACAGCATGAGAAATGAAATACAGATTTCCGAGGCTCACGGTACAGCAATTTAAACAAACCGAACTCATCAGGTGATGAGTCAATGTGTGGCTTTCTGATGTCCACCATATCAAGGTGGTTTTTAAAAATGAAACTGGAGTGGAGGATGGGGGGAGCAAGGGGCAAGGAGGAGGGATGAGAAAGGGATAGAAGGGCAGAATGAAATTAACAAGCCACTCGTGTGCATGTACAAATATATCATAATGAACCCCATTGATGCATGACCATAACACAGCAAGAATATGAAGGGGAGATCAATTTTTAGCTTAATCCTATAAGAAAACCTGCATGCTATGACAATGGTCCCCCAAACACAGCTCATGAATACCTTTAGCTACATGCTTACAATGCAATGTTAAGCACTTAACAGCTGGGAAGCCATCCTCAGCATCTTTAACCAGCAACACGGAAAAGCTACCACTGGAAATAATGCTGGCAAAGTGCCTTGGCTTATAACCCACTGTCAAACCATTGAAGTCTTCTGATTAGAAAACCTTAAATGTTCTATGTATCTAGAATCCTGCACCCTGAAAGGGGGGAGCATGGCCGCCTCCACCTGCAGCTACATGTTGTTGAAAGTCGGACCCCAGCAGGTCCTGCGATCTGTATCCCAAGGGAACCCCACCCAGAGGGAAACTCCTGTTGCCCCCACCTCCAGGAGGCTCGGCTGCAAGGAAGCTCCCACTTGAGAGCAGTTGAAGTCCTTTCCTTCTCAAAGAGAAGGCATCTGGAAGCATGAACAACTTTTCACAGGACTGGCTGGAAGGAAGCGTGCTCTGAAGTGGTCCCCTCTCTGGGACTCGCTGTTGCATGCAACATAGCAATGTAACTTGGCCAATATCACTGTTAGGGTTTGAATGTAAGGTGTCCTCCAAAAGCTTGAGAGAGCATAAGGTCTAATGGGGAAGTGACTGGGTTGCAAGAACCTTCACCCAATCTGAATCCCCTGATGAGGATTAACTGAGTGCTAACTGTAGGCGGGTAGGGTGTGGCTAGAAGATGTGGGTCCTTGGGGTGCGCTTCTGGGGTTTAGTCTTTGTCAAAGAGATCTCTTCTTCCTGCCCTTGTCCTGAGCCACTTTCCTCCTCCACCCTCTTCCACCATGATGTCCACCCTCAAATAAACTTTCTCCCCTCTAAAATTGTCTTTGTCAGGTCTTTTGCCATGTTTTGCACCACTATGACCAAAAGCAATCATTTAACAAGTATCTGCAACTTCCCTCTCTACTGAGTTTTCCTCTTAAAACAAGACCTCCCCATACCTTTTACCCCTCTTCCACATGAGATAACATGACCCTTGACTTTCCAAGTTTGGGTTTTTTGCTTAACATAATGGTCTCAAGTCCCATCTGTTTTCCTGCAAATCTCTTTATGGCTAAATAAAAGTCCATTTGTATAGACATCACTTTTTTTAATCCATTGATGGAATCCAAGGCTGATTCCATAGTTTGCCTCTTGTGAATTGTGCTACTATAAACATGGGTATGCGTGTATGGCTATAGTATGACTTTTAATTCCTGAGGATAAATACCAAAGAGTGGCACAGCTAGATCATACGGTGACTCCACTAATAGTTGGCTATGTTAGAATCCCTTCAGCAGTGTGTTCCTTCCTCTCCATTCTCTCCAGCATTTGTTAATGAGATTCTACCTGAAGTGACAAGAAATCGGGCTTATTTCCCTAACTGCTAAGAATGTTGAACTTTTTTTTTTATTACTAGTCATTTGTATTTTAAGGTGTCTGTTTAGTTCATTGGCCTGTTGTTTGGGTCGTTATTTCTGGTGTGAATTTTGAGTTCTCTATAGATCGTGGATGTGAATCCTCCATCACAAGAGTAAGAGCTGACACAGGAGGATCTCGAGCTCAAAGCCAGCCTCAGAGACTTGGCAAGGCCCCGGGCAACTTAATGAGATCCTGTATCAAAAACTAAGGGCTGGGGATGTGGCTTGGGGGTTAGGCACCTCGGGGTTCAATTCCTGGTACCCTAAAAGTAACTAGTAATTACTTTTATTCTGAAGATTCTCTCAACATTGTTGCTGTGCAGAAGTCTTCTACCTTGATGGCATGCTGCTAGCTCGGGAAATAATGGCAAGAGTTTTAGGGGTCCTATTGAGGAAACTCAGTGCCTCTGCCCATGTGCTGGAGTACTGACCCTACATTTTCTAGGACTTGGGTAGTTTCTGGTCTAATTCCTACGTCTCTGATCCATTTTTTTTTTTTTTGAGTTGAATTTTGAACAGGATGAACAGGGTCTTGGGTATCTCTGATATCTTGCTGAATACATTAGCTCTAGCAGTCTTCTGGTAGTTTTTTTTTTTTTTTTTGATCTTCTGAATACAGAATCATACCTGCAAACTGAATATGACTGCTTCCTTTCCTACTCTGTGTATTTCCTTCCCTTTCCTCGTTGCTCTGGTGAGTATTTCTAGTACTGTATTGAACAGGAATGGAGTAGACATTCTTGTTCCAGATTTTAAAGGAAATGCTTCGTTTTCCCCAGTCACTATGATGATGGTCTTGAGTTTGTCATAATCTTTGAAATGTGGTAGCTCCTATCCCTATTTTCTTCAGTGACTCCATTATGAATGCCAAATTGTCAACGACTTTCTTTCCATCGCTAACTTTTGTCTTAACTCTACTTAACATGCAAGTCAGTAGTTTATCACATTAAATAATCTCTGCATCCATGGGATTAAAGCAAGATGGTCATAATGTGTGATCTTAATCTGTTGAATACAACTGGTGAATATATTAAGGATTTTTGTATCTGTGTTCATCAGGAATGTCATTCTGCAGTTCTTGATGGTTTCTTATCAAGTTGTAGATAGAGTGATGCTGGATTCCTAGAATGGATCTGTAAATGTTCCACTTTCTATCTTGTGGAATAACTTGAGGGACATTGGCATTCGTTTTTTAAATGTCTGGAATTCAGCTGGAAATCCATCTGATCCCTGGGCTGTTTATTGGAAGGCATTTGATAACTGCTTCTATCATATCGCTAGTTAATAGTCCTGCTTAGGCTATTTCATCTTGATAAATCTTTGGGCATAAACCTCCCAAGATCTACGTCTTCCAGGTTTTTCAACTTGATAGTCTGCTTTCAAAATAGTCCATAACTCTCTGGATTTTTGTAAAATCTGTGGCGATCTCTTTTTCACTTCGAACTTCATCTGGGTCATCTTCGATTGGGTAAAGGGCTTATCCATCTGAAAAGATAGGATCAATGAGACACTTAAATACAATGTCTCATGGAGTTTTAAAATCTTTTTTGTCTGGGGTTCTGAATGTTTCCTGTACTTGGATGTCAATCGCATGCTTGAGGCTTAAAAATTGTTTCCCTGAAGAGGCTATTCATTCTATTGGCTTACATCTTTCCACACTCAATTCCAATTACTTAAATCCTATTTATAAATTCTTACTGTTGTCCCAGACTACTTGTATCTTCTGGTCATACTTATTTTGTCTAATACTATCTGAATGTTCAAGGCTGGCCACTTTGTCTTCCAACTGAGATTCTGTCTTCAGCATAGTCTATTCTAGACTTCCAACTGGATATCTTTTTTTTAAGAGAGAGAGAGAGAGAGAGAGAGAGAGAGAGAGAGAGAATTTTTAAATATTTATTTTTTAGTTTTCGGCGGACACAACATCTTTGTATGTAGTGCTCAGGATTGAACCCGGGCCACATGCATGCCAGTCACCTTAGATGATGAGTAGTAGGAATGTGCTGGAACAAGGTGGCAGCCTAAACATGGCTTCTGCTTCCACTCTCCACTTGCCAATTGAGAAGTAAAAAGCACTTTTCGATACCAGGGTGTTGTGCAGCCTCTGATTTTGCTAAGTTCAGGTTGCTTTTTTGATCTACAGGCTCTTCCATGCTAGATGTCCCCTTTGCAGCCAACTAGTGCTGCAGCTGCTGCCACCACCGTAGCAGGCTTGACCCCAATGTACTTTCTTGTTCTCTGTTCAACGCTCCCAAATTTGAGTCTGTCCAATACTAAAGTTCAGTAAGTCCACTCTTTCACCTGAGAGCAGTACTCCCTCAGCTTGTATCCCAAGCCATGGAGCAGCTGGAGATGGACTTCTCTAGCATCTTGAATCTCCCAGTCTCCCAGTTCATCAGGAAGCAGATGGCCCTCCTAGGGCCGGGGGCACCACCTGACCTCCCACTTTGACAGGTTGCTTGCAGGCAGGCAGGGTGGGGGAGAGCCAGAGTCCAGCTGTCTGTGGCCAGGTGGAGCTGACCATCCTCCTAGGCCCCTCTTGCCTCCTGCTCCCGGACATTCAAAGCTCTACATTAAGACTTTGCTCCTGTGAACACACAAGGGCACATGCTGCACTGGATCCAGGAGCAGGGGTGGCAGTTTACAGGCAGGAAACAAGAAGAGTGCACATCCTCTTGTATCTTCAGGAACCCAGCTGCTGTGGTATGAGGCCAACACTGACCCAGCCTTCTGTGTCTGCAGGGAGCCTGGCCAGCTGGGCCCTCAGGCCACAGTTGGGAACTCCACTGTCTTCTCCTCCGCAGCCTGAGCTGGAATCCTGGCCCAGGCGTCCAGTCCACCCCTGTCTGGGTGGAAGGACTGATGCAGGAGGCTCAATTTTATACCCAACCACGTCCTGTTCTCAGAAGTCCAGGGACATCACACTCTTGTCCACATCTAATTGAGTTTTCCTCTCAATGACATCTTGAGCTTGGCCTCGTTTACTATGTCAAATATTCTTGACTCACGAGCTTAGGCAGAGTGATTGACACACCTGGTTTCTGGTCTCCGTGTGCATAGTGCTGTCAGTCAAAGCCATCTCCCGTGTCCTGGTGAGTTGGGTCCAGAGGGCAATGAAGAACCAGCTCTCCCAGGTCCAGGCTCTGGTTTCTCTCTGCTCTCTGTGAAAGGTGGGAGACCTGCTCTGCAAGGAGGCTTTCCCATCTGCTTTCAAGATAACCTCAGTGGCGGGAACCAGACAGGATTGGCTGACCACATACCCCCTGTTCTATGGGTGGCTGTTGACCATCCTTGGCCCAGTGAATTTCCCTGAAAATTCATCTTCTATAAAATTCATTTTCTAAAAAAATTTCTACGTATGAAAATCATGGTCACTATGGATGGTCTTTGTGGATGTTAGATGGCTTCTCATCTAACACAAGTGGCATGAGGCTTTTCAAATTACCTTGAACCTGTAAAAATGTGGCTTGCCCTTGGTCTTGGATCTACTAATAATACTGCTTAAAGTGGAGGAGTGGAAGGTTGCTTGTGGTAGGCAGACCAGATCAAGGTAAACCAAGGCATAGAATGGAGTCCAAGCAGGAAGTGGGCATCATTCAAGCACTTCTGACAAACACTGGCATGTGTCCTCTCATCTAATACTGACACCATCCCTGGCAAAATGTTAAATGTTTTATAGACTAAACTTATTAAATGTTTTATAGCTATCTTACCAAAATCTTCATAATTGAATGTGCTAGGGTAGGGGATGGTTTATAAAAGTATCATTCAGGGAAATGTATCTTGGGTCTCCAGCTCATCCTGAACCATCTCACTAGCATGTGGTCCAATATGGTGGCCTTTGTGAATGGACTGAGGTGTTGGCACTCTGAGCATTGCCGTTTTCAGCCCCAGGTACGGTACTACCTAAAAACAATTGGCTTGATCAATGGCCTTACCTACAGATAGATGTGAATACACCTGCAAATGGTTGGACTCAGTGATAGCTTAGCTGGGAGTAGAAAATTCTGTGGCTGTGGTCACTGCAGCTCATTACTGGAAGTGAGACCTTATCAATGAGCATGTAGGTTCCTGATACCTGGGCACACATAGGAGCAGGAATAGGAATTCTTTGGGGGACTCCAGTTTTATACTCTAAAATGCCATTGTCTCAATTGTTCTAAAGCTTTCGTCCTCAATGGGATTTTATGAAGGACATGTAACTGCCACTAGTGTGTTCGTGTCAGCTGTAGATCCCCCAACAAAACATCACTTCTTGACCCATGTTTGGCTGAGATCTAACGCTTTAGAAATACTGCCTGTATCTAATAGTGCACATTTCCTGCTGGAAATACATATCCCCTCTATTTTGGGACACCATCACGAAGCAGAGTATTTTAAGTTCTTTATGGACAGAAATCATCATTTGTGGTAACAAGCTCTGAGCGAGCGGGTCATCATATCATTTGCAGTTGAATCACTGGACTTGTCTTGGGTTCAGAAGTGTTCATCAAGTGGAATACAAGACTTCCCTAGTCTGAATTCTGAAGGATCAGAATTCGGTCATCTCTAGACTCATTTGCTATTGGCTTTCGTTCTTCTGCCTGTGACCTTAATTTGACTGAAATCTTAGGTTGACTTAAGGGAATCTGAAAACGGAAGTCACAGTGGCTATTCATAATCTTTTTTTTTCCTTACATGAAACTTGATGCATAGCCCTTTCCCGAAAGGAAATACCTGTTTTCACTGAGGCAAAGGTAGTATTCTCTCAGAACATAGCCAGCAAAGATCTGGATAAAGCCCTAAAAATGAGTCTTCTTGGGCATTGCTTATATCAAAGTGGCTTAGAATTATTTCTTGGAGGAAAGCCACCAGGAATTCCACCCTAGTCAGTGTTAAGGTCTACAATGATATTGCGGCAACTCTGCTTGTTGACTGAGTATTCTATGCCAGGGATCTTTTATGTTGGACTTCAAAGTCCACAGGAAAGGAAATGTAACAGATTTCTTTGAAACACAAAGTAAAGAGGATCGCCCTCTTACGATTTACCCTGTGTAGATCATCTTTTTCTTTAGAGCAGGGCAAGCGCCTGACAGTTGCCCTTCTAGACCAGGAAGTAGTCTGTGGTCTTGAGCTGGGGTCAAGACCTTGGTGAGAATGGGTAGCATTCTCTAGAGTAACCCTGGCTGTAGGCCTGTGGGAGGTGGTACTCTGCCCAAGCTGGGAACTAGTCCCAATTCCTCTTGGAGCATCCCAGCGGTGTCTGGATGACTTCCGATTGTGATTGGGGGAAATGGTGTTGGGCATCCAGAACAGAACAGGGTAAGATAAGCGGGGGTACTTCCTAGGTTGAAGTTTGGCATAAGAGCCTCATGTCTCTGGTCTCATGTCTCATGATGTGAGGACCAGGTATGTTGACAACACAACTTGAAGTTTGGGCACCTGAGTGTTGGGGCCCCTTGGCCTCTGACACCATACAACTCCCATAGAAGCTGGACTGTATGTGATGGTCTATGCTAGATTCTTGGGTCTCACTATCTCAATGACTTTGGCAGAGTCGGTGAGTCTGACCCTAGACTGGAATCGCCAATCACTTAACCAGACAAGTTGGTTCACACAGGATGCCCAAGGGACACCTTTCCAATGCTGTCAGAAAGATGGCAACAGATCTCAGATGAGACTACAATGCTTGGGTATGATTATAATAGGAGAGCCTTCAGGTGGAGACAGCCCTGTAGCTTCTAGAAGCAGCTCCTGGAGCAGGCAGCCAGGCATCCAGGGCCACGCCTACGATTTGTCCATGCTAGAGAAGAAGCCCTTCAGACCAAGAGTTGGGCAAACAATTTTTGCTGCTGAGGTTCTTCCATGAAGAACCTTCATGTCTTTTTTTTTTGAGGTACCCTCTGGTCTGTCCTTGGGCAATTGGCTCAAATGAAATAGTGACAGTCCTGAGCATCCTGGTCATCGCCATAGACTGACTCAGAATCCGAGGGCTCGGCTGTGAACATCGAATGTATATTTCTGCTGATTTCTTATCCATTGTTGTGGGAATTCATTCCTCCACGTGGGGTCAGCACTGAAGTCTGGGGGAAAAACCTACTTCTTGCCTCCTGATCGCAGCTCTAGCTCCCAGTGACCACAGGTTCATGGACTTCAAACCTAGTTCCCTCCACATCTTAATCTTGGTACCACTCCCTGTGTCCCTCTGATACATGCTGTGCTTTCCAGAATTTGGGGGGTAGACCAGGACTCCTTCCCCAGCTGCTTCGTACAGAAATAGAGGCCAACCTGGCTCAGCCAGTCCCTGAATGAGAAGCGGCATGGAGAACAGGGCTCCAGTTAACAGGGATTTGGGAAAATGGTCTTTGACCTTGGAATGGCTGGCAGATGCCAAGAGAACTGAGTTCTCGATGTCCCAGCCTGGTTCTCCTGCTCAGATCCATCTTTCCATGAGGAAGGAGCTCTGACATACACTGAGGGAAAGCCACACACTCCAGGCAGCAGCATCCAATCCTGACAACTCAGTTAAATGGGGAAAAATAATGCACTCTCAGGTAAACCAATGAATACTCATTGTGTCACTAAACCTTTAAGTTTTAAATTTCTTGTGATCTACCAAGGAATTTAAAACCAAGCATTTCAAATAGTTTCCCTAATTAAGACTTAATGAGTGTTATCCCATCAAAAGCACAAGATACTCGATGTGCTTTTGAGGGGGACTTGCTCATGAGGTTTTGGACAATGAGCAGGCTTGTTGGATTCAACTAATCCCAGCTCTGTGGCTATACAGCGCCCCCAGCTCTCGGGCTATTGATGCGGACCTGGCAAACCAAATCTTGAACTCGCCCTTTCATCAATTTCTCAAAACTATCATATCCCCCTCTTCCACAAATGTTTAAAGGCATACGTAAAGTCACCAGGAGTCCTGTTTCACCTTGTCTGCAAACTGATGGTCAAATACATTAAATTGGCATATCTTAAGTAGTTAATGTCAAGATTCCTTTAGAATCGTGCTTGGTACCAAAGCCTATTTAGTCAAAGATCTACAGGGAAGATTGGCAGGAGGTATAAAAATATCTGCAGACCCCTGACTAGCCATGAGGACAGAGAAGGTTGTGTTGATGAGGCTTCAGATGGGAAAGCAGATCCTGTAGAGCCCTGGACCCACAGCTATTCATGTTAGGTTTTTGTCAAAGAACTCATCTGAGTATGTATGAGACAGGATTTAAGAGAACTTGTTTGAGTACAGAGGTTGAGAAGGCCCCAACAGGCCATCTGAAAGCCAGACATGTTGGGATGCTCAGAGAAGCTTTGTCCTACTTAAAGTCTTCAAATTGCGGAGTGGGGATGGGGGAGCTTGTGTCAATCCTGGAGTCCTGATCAAGAATAGGATTAAAAGCACATCCCACCCCCAGGCTCAACTTGTTCCTGTTCCATGCAGGACCCCAAACAATGGAAAGGGCTCCTCCATGTGGGGACCAATCTCTCATGTTTGCTCTACTCCATCTCTTCTAGAAACATCTCCATAGATGTATCCAAAACTCCAAATTTTACAGTACTCCAACTGTTGACTAATCCAAGTTAACACCTAAAAGTGAGCTGTTTGTAACAATGGAATAGATGTATAGTCTCTACCACGGCCCCGGAAGGTCCTGCACTGAAGGCTTGGTGGCACCCTGTAGCATCCTGTGTGTGGGGGGGAGTGGTGCTATTAGAAGGCTGTAAGGTCCCTGGGGGCAGATCCTTGAAGGGTCTCTTAGGACCCTGGTCCTTCCCTTGCTCTTCCTGAGTGAGGTGACTAGCTTTGCTCCTTCCCTGATGCTCTCCCTCCCTCCCAGGCCCAAAGCAATTGGGGCTAAGTGACCATCAACTCAAACCTTCAGAAAACCGAGTCAAAACCTTTCCTCCTCACAAACTGTCTATCTCGGGTATTTTGCCAAGGCAATAGAAAACTAAACAAAACCTGGTACCAGGAGTGGGGCCACTGCTGTGACGACACCCGGTATACTTTAGAAGCCTTTGGAATTGGCTTATGGCACAAGTTAAGTCTAGAGGCGTGGGGCTGGAGGCAGCCTAGGATGGTCCAAGCCAAGTTAATGGATGAGCCTGACCTTGGAGGACCACAATCCCGATAGGCATGCAGACAGAGAAGGTTGTGCTGACGAGGCTTTAGATGGAAAAACGGATCTCGTGGAGCTGGGGACCTGCTGCCACTTGTGCTCTACTTTGTCCCTCCGAGACTTGAGAGGCTGAGTTTGAAGGTGAAGAGTTATCTGGAGAGAACTTCAAGTCAAAATAGCATTTAGGTAGCACTGGCGTTGCTGTCTGCTTTTATCTAGACCCTAGTGGGTCCAGAGCAGAACACAGTGGAAAGACTTGAACTTTCTGTTCTGCAGAAAATGGGTGTACTTAAAACCTCAGCCAGTGATGGTTTTGTTGCTAATGAGGTGATTGCCATTAATAAGCCAAAAGTGGGTGAGCACTTCCCTGGTCACACAAGGCCCTGGGTTTCCTGCTTTGACCAGGAAAGTAGAAAAAGGCCATTAAGGGCATTCTTGGCAACCAGCAAAACTCAAAGCCTCCCAGGCTCAGACTTCCGAGAGACCCGGGATGCACTACTTGCTCAAGACCACCTAGGAGTCCTAAGTTCCCAGGGTTTGTTTCCCTGTGCTGTGGGGTTCAGGCACTCGGGCTGCCATAGCCAAGGTCTGAGCAGGTCCCTCTGTGTGGCTCGCTCGAGGGGCAGACCTTGGCCTTGCTCACATGATGATCCTTTGAACGCTCTGTTGGATGTCAGAACTTTGGAGCTGGCGTCAAGGCAAACCTGGGAGGCCAGAAACCTGTTTCCGTCAGAAACCCTCCAAGCATCACCAGAGGGTGGGCTGTGACGCTGCGTGAAGTTGAAGCTAGAATGGAGACCTCAAAGTTGGGGATGCCAAGAATGTGAAGGGGGGCATTTGCTGAAGGAAGCTTCAGGAAGAGCCAGCCCGTCTGCACCCTCTGATGCTCACATCCTCCCCCAGGTGTCCCTGATCCCAGGAGGAAGCCATAGGATTTAACGTCTGCCCTGCTAGGTTTTGGTCTCCTTGGGTCTGATCCTTCCTATCATCCTACTGCCTTCCAGAATTGGTGTGTACCCTGAGCCATCGAATCTTGGAAATAAGTGACTTGTTTCTTGGCTTTTAACTGAGGACTTGCAGGTAAAGTTCACCTTGAGGTGCCCAGATGAGTTTGGACTTGGACTCCTAAGCAATGCTGGGTCTGCCAAGGTTCTGGGAGACTCCTGAAGATCACTAAATGCAGTCCTCATTATAAGATGCACATGGGCCTTCGTGGGCCGGAGGAGGAATGCTATGGTGTGCCTCTGAAATGCCCCTCAGAAGCCATTCCCTGAAGGCTGTGCTGAGGAGGCTTTGGATTAAAAAGCAGTCCTCATGGAGCATCGGACCCTCAGCCGTCCATTGCTATTTGTTATAAAGGGAAATAAGGGTTCACGTGGCAGAATACATGGCTCAATAAGTGACCAAAGGTCAGTTGTGTCTGAAATCAAAGAACGGAAAGCAGTCTTGGGACCAGAGAATAGGACTTGCCACCCAAAGACCTGGAGAGAAACAGAATGGGAAACTCGGTGACATTTGACCTGCCTTGGTTTGCAGTCATGCGGCTTTGAGAATTTTTCTCTTATGCAGGATGATAATGATAAGCCTGCCATCATGGGGTCCACAGGTGAGGGACTCAGCACTAACTCTGTGGCCTCTGTCCTCAATGAACCAGGAGTGCCAACTCTAAGTTCCTCGCTGGCCCATTCGTGGCTTTTGCTAATGAGGTTGGGTTTTGGTGGCTAGGAAAACAATGTTAGTCTCTGGAATCCTATGGCATGAGAGGTTTGTGTGGGGGGTGGTGGGACTTTCCAAAAGTCTAGGGCTATCCAGACTTCCCTTGAAGGAAAACTGTTGGCTCCTGGAGTCTAGTGGGAAGAGATGGAAGGACAAGAGAAATAAGGACGTTAGATAGAAAGACCTGAGTTTTGTGGTCATCCCTGCATGCTTGCTATGATACAAGCTCTCCTGGGACATGGAACTAAATGCCCCAGTACTGTGGCCTTGCAGGGGATGGTCTTGACTCAGAGGTGAGGTTGCCCACCTCTGCTGAACCTGAGAAATCGTCCCTTAACCTGTGGGGCTGAGGAATCCAACCAGTGAATCAAAGTGGGTTCTGCTGTTCCTTGGCTCCGCCTTCCCAGAGGGGATTACAGGAATCTAGGTCTGGTGACCACTAAGGACCAGGAATGATCATCTGATGGGGTCAATGTGCCTTTGCAAATGGAAGTGAATGTGAAACCCTCAACTGGGGAGGATAAGCCTTTCCTGAACCAACTCCTAAGGAAGAGAAGTCCTCCTTGCAGATGCTGCTTATTTAACACACAGAATCTCTCCTCCCCTGGCTCTGACTCTAATGTTTCTGTGAACCAAAGCTTTTATACCCTGGGCAAGTGGAGAGAAGGAACTTTGATTCCCAGTTAATCCCTGATGGCAGACAGGAAACCACTGCATGAAGTCCACAGCCTAAAAGATGACCCATTCGTCATGGTCTCTCTGTAGTCTCGGGACTGTGTCCCCTGCCACTTCTCCTAGAACTGAAAGAGCAGAGAAGTAACCAGTGCTCATGGGCCCAGCTGAGCTTGTAGCCACGGAAGCCCAAAATGGTAAGGGAATGTAGTCACTGGTTGGGAAGAAAAGAACGAGATACCCCAGACTGCCTTTTGCTCTGCTGAGGATTTTTCTTGATGGCATCCTCTGGTCCCCTGGGGATAGGATCTCTTATACTATAGGATTCCAGAGGCTACCATTATTTTTGAGGCCACCAAAACCCAATCTTGTTAGCAAAATCCAAGAAATGGCCAGCGAGGAACTTTAAGTTGGCACTCACGGTTCATTGAGGACAGGGGCCAGAGTCTTCCATGTGACTATAAATAGGTGACTCCTATGGAGCACAGGACAGGGTATAGCATGATCTTTGGAGTCAAACCAAACAATCACACCCACGTGGAGATGTCCTGTCAGCCTACTTGGGGCTTCTCCTTGAGTATGAGGAATGACCATTTATGGCGGCTGACATCGTATAAGGTCCATTCTTCCACTGGAGTCCCCCACACTAGGATGGCATCTCTGCCATTTTTAGTGTGGTCTGCCTGCCTGACCTCATTATGAAGGAGTTTTCATGCTGTCCCCACTATAGCTGTCTTTTTGGATCTTGCCGTCGTTGTCACCCCTGTTGGCTTTTCCTGCTTCTCGGGTTGTCACAAATATGCCACCTCTTCTACCACCGCTTACTCCTCACCCCCTGTCCCTGCTGTGTGGAGGCCCCTTGGCAGCAGTAGAAATGAAGTCGGGTGCATGGTCGTCTTTGCAGTGGAATCATTCCTGGTCCTTAGTGTTCACCAGACCTAGATTCTTCTTACCCTGGTTGTCTGTCCAGTGGAATCGGCAGAGTGGCTCCCATGTAACCCATGGCTGAAAAGGCTGGTGGAGGGTTAGGGACCTGGACTGTGCTCAGAAGCACCTCTTCACTAACAGTAACGAATTACCTGGCATCTTGACATGTTCAGCGTCTGGAGCGTGTCCTTGCTGGGCCCTCCTGTTCATCTCTATGTGCACTTGTTCCTGAGGCTCTTGTAATCCTAAAGTCAAATCTCTAATGTCAAAGGATGAACCTTGGGCCACTTGGGCTGTATGTGTGAACCAGAGGTGACTATACCTCTGCCTCCTCCAGGCATTGATCCACACCCTGCCCTCCCTCGCGCCCCTGAAGCCCACTGGAGAGACCAACTGTTCCATCCCCAGAGCTCGGCTGTGGAGTGATGTGGTTGCCTCTGGACTTTGCTTGATGGTATGCATCTGTCCACCCTCTGGCCTCCCACTTCCTTGAGTGGAATGATCCCTACTGGTAAATCCCAAGGGCACTTTGTAGCAACCACTGGATCCCAGAGTCAATGCCAGGGGACCCACTGAGGTGGCCTCCCCCACTTATTTCTTGGCAACAAATAAACCTCTTAGCTTTGTAGAAATGGAGTAGATGAAACTGAAGTTCAGCTTCCTACAGGAAGCCAGCACTTGGGATAAAGCAGGCGTTGATGGGATTAGAGCCTAGATGGGTCTAGACCCATAGTTCAGTGCTGTTTGAGAGCAGAGTTGGCTCTTGCGGGATGAAACATGGAAGTGTAGAGGGAATAAAGAACCTTCCACTCCAGCTAGAAACCAGGCCATCTGCCAATTCCAAATGGCCCCAGACTGTATCCAGCTCACAACGAGGTCATTCCCCACGGGGTGCAGGAACCTGTGCAAATAGATGCACCAAGTGAGATTGCCTGTGTGTAGGAAGGAGGCCAAGGGTACCTTCTTCCAAAAGCAGATCTCTCAAAAGAACACACCAACATAAAGATGCTCTGCTTAATTACAACTGCAGAGACACATTCACTCTGTGAACACTCCCTAAGTGCCGTACTTGGGATCTTCACACCTTCCTAAATGTAATAAAAACATTGTGAAACCACTAAAGTATAAGTACTGACCTGCGGGTCCTGCCCGTGATCCTATCACAATATATTTGCTAAAACTAAAATGACCCAGGACTCACAGGAGTGGGAGAGGGGATCAGACCACACATGCCACCTCATGCCACTGATGCATGTTTTTGGATGACTTTTCCCTCTTCTCAAGTTGGCTCACTTGAAGATGCAGAAAGGAATCTTTCTGCCCTGCATAGATAACTTGCCCTCTGCATTCATCCAGCAAAACCTCAAAATTCCTACATCTCTTTCCCCTCCAGAAGGGCTGTGGGGGCTGCCCTCTCTTCTAACCCACCCATCTCCCGGCTACCCAGATGCCTGGCTAGGTCCTCAGCTGCTGCATCTGTTGGTGAGGCCATAAATCAGAGGCAGGGTCAGGCCTGGTCAGCTTGCTGATGGAATTAGAGTAACGAATGGGGAGTGGGATGTTTAGATTAGTCTTGGCTCTGGAGCTGAAGGAGGAAGGCTGGCACTTAACTTCCTGATAAACTCGGCACCAACACATCCTGGGTCAGCAATTAAGGTTTAAAGATCCCTTGGAAGGGGCCGAGGTGGAACCTCCCTGGGCAGCTGTGGCCACCTGAGTAGCCCTGCCATGACTGAGAGGTGGGTGAGATGTGAAAGCAGGAGAGGGCCAACTTCGGATGACATAAGGTACCTGCCAGTGCAGAGCCCTGGCCCCTCATGTGCCCTGTGCACAAGCTGAGGTACTCTGCAGTGGTAAAGGGGTGAACTGGATGTGGACAGGGGAGACTTGGATTATAATGTAAGTCTGAGGATATCTGGGCAAACCTCAGGGGGACTCTCCAGAGCAAGGCTCATGTGAGCAATGCCACACTAGGCACAAATGAGCCAGGCCCCATGTCCCTTCTGGGCTCAACCCTGGGCTGGGGTGATCTGGGAAGCTCATGGTGACACTGCCAATGCTATGATAGATCCCAAAGGTGCCGTAGATGGGTGCAGTCCAACCGTTGAATAGTGACTTTCTCTTTGAATAAAAGCCCGGGACCTGTGGGACTGCCACGTGGTTATCTTCCTCCCTGCTCCAGAATCCAAGCTCTCTGGAGAGAGTGATGCAACAAGATATGTCCACTTAACCTGCATGTCACTCTTGGGAATCTTCTCGATGAGTGGACTTGGCGGCAGGGCCTTTTCTGTGATCCTCAGGGCAATCGGAGCACGAGGGGACTTGAATGGCCTATTCAATGCGTGGGCCCATCCCTCTGTAGACTTCAGCAGAAGGGCTGGAAGCTGTGCATTCCCTCCAGTCTTCATGTCTCCAGGCGTCTGCATTGGATGAAGACCCAAAATTATGGGTGCAAGTGGTTTACCTGATGTGATTCCAGAAAGCAAAAGATAAAGGGAAGAGGCCACTGGAGGTTGGAAGGCTGCCTTCAGGAGTGTCCTACCCCCAGGGCTTCCAGGAGTGTGATGAGCACTGACTCACCATAGGCAAAGTGACAGAGAAGCTCAAATGCTATAAACGGGCAGCTGGAGTGACTGCAGGGAAGGGATAAGGGACATGGGGTGGGAGGTCAATGGGATAGCAGATAAATTTTTAAAAATGGTCTCCAGTTTCCCCAGTACTCCCAAACTGCATGAAGATCTATCCCTTACTGCTTGGAACTGAACCCATCTTTTGCCTTCTTCATTTGATAAAACATGGCATAAATGAGTCTTCCAAGGCTGGGTCACAAAGGTGTTGGGTTGGATCTCCACCGCCTACCTTTAGTCACTTGATCTTGGAAACCTCCTCCATGTTGTGAGGAAGCCCAAGCTCCCCTGTGGAGAAGCCATCTTGAAAGAAACCCCTAGTCCTTGTTAGCTCCACCCACACGGCTGGCAAGTCCTTGCAGATAACAAATCCATGTCAAGAATGCTGTCCTGTCACCCAACTAATGATGGGATGAGCTGTCTGTTCCTTCCCTGATCCCTACACATGTGCAGATCCATGGACAAACAGAATGCGGTTGACTGAAGGTGATGTTCAGGCACAGGTTCCTGAGGGAACTCGATTAGCTTTTTTGTAGATCTAAAACTCTTGTAAATTGTTAAGTCAGGAAAACACATCGGCAGTCACTCAGAACTGAGGATTTGCTGGTCAAGGGTGCAAAGACCTACCTTTGTAGTAAACATTAGGTTGTCATTATTTTTCCCTACATGTGCTCTGGTATACACATGTGACAGAATGATATATCCACGCTATTAACAAAATCCAGAATGGCATTCTGGGTAGCAGCATTAGAGAACGGGCTGACTGGGAGCTCTTTTTAGTTGGATTGAGTTAACTTTGATTAGTTTGCATGGTGAGTCTGCAGGCTTTAGGGAACATACCATATTAAACTAGAAGCCTGCTTTAATAACCAGATAGGATATAAGCAAAGTGAGATATCTAAAGATCAAAGTCTGCATAGCAATCACTCCCTCTAGAAGCTCTAACCCTGTATGTATAGGGCTCTCGTGAGGTTTTTGTGCTGGGGGTAAACATGTTCTGACACGAGACAAAAATCATTGTGCACATTTCTCTGGTGGTTCGTACCATGCACTTGACAGAGGCTTAATTTGGGTAGAGGAGCTTTGGCAGCCTAGAATCCCATACTCTGCAGAAAGTATCCATCCTATTTTCCCAGGAGCTGGGATATAGGTGTCCATCCCCCCAGTAAGGGGAGTGACCTGGTCTATCTCTACTAGGGACGCCTCAGGGGGAGTTGACTTCACCAGGATAGAAAAATGACAGGTCACATCTGCATGTGACACTCAGCAATCCTACAGGATGTCTTGGTTTATAA
This sequence comes from Marmota monax, assembly GCF_021218885.2. Lineage (NCBI taxonomy): Eukaryota > Metazoa > Chordata > Mammalia > Rodentia > Sciuridae > Marmota > Marmota monax. Next base: position 75,286 of record NW_026692591.1, read on the forward strand.
ACAGCTCCTTAAAAAGGTGCATGTAGAATGGCGGGAAGGCGGGGTCAGGATTATGCTTCCTTTATGGGACTTTGATCCAACCTCTGGAGACCTAGAGACCAGAGGCCTGCACCTTGTGGCTCGGGCTGATTTCAGTGGACTGGAAGTTGGGCCTGGGGCCTCTGGACACACACACACAAAAGACCCAAGGGATTCTTCTGTCATCTTGTCTGTTTCTCTCAGTCCACTTTCTGCAAAAGCCCACTGTGGGACCCTCGGTGATAAACGGGAGAGAACTGAATCCGTGATATTCCGTGACAAAATTCTGAGGGGGCTTGTGACAGACATTTACAGGTGAGCCTCATGGCTTGTGCTATCAGGGGAGACCTGTCTCAGGTTGGACCCTGCATGGAGGGGCCCGTGCACCTTGCTGCATGTCCAGCAACAGCAGACCTGCCTCACCAGAGCTGCACACCCCACCTCTGAGCCAAATGGCTGAATTTGATCAGAAACACCGAGAGGAGGTGGAAGGCGCAGAGTCTGGGCCTGGGACTCCTCAGTTCCTTGGTGCTTTCTGTGTCTAGAACACAGCTGTCTGGGAGTGTTCACATCAGCAAACAAGAAGATGGACCAAGTACCACCTGCCCAAGATCACACGTGGGGACAGTGCAGCCTGGTTTGGGACGAGCCTGGGTCGGAGAACACAATCTCCCTGAGCTGGTTCCCACAGAAATGAGGCTGACTTTCCGCCATGGGCATTAAGAACAGGGGTCTAGGTAGGAGAAGGGCTAGATCCAGGGGTTTAGCTAACAGTGACGTAGGAAGGTTAACTTCTTAAGATTCCATGGTAAGATGCAAACCGGGGGACCCAAGGGGAACTTCTGTACTATCTGAATGCAGGCCCGTGGCAGACGGGCTGGGGCATGTGCTAGGGCATGTGCTAGGATTGTGGACTTCCGGCCAATTTCACGTCCCCGCTCTGCCTCTGAGCAGCTGGATGTTTTAAGAGAACAGGGTGAAGTTCCCTAACCCTTCACCTCAACTCCCCACCTGTGACATGGGGTTGGTGGAACCAGCCAGTGAGCTGTTAAGGACTAGATGCATGACAGAGGCTTCATGTGGTAAATAGAAATGGGAGGCTGCATTGTACAATCAGGACCTGCCACTCAAACCACCCAACTGCCCCCTCAGGACAATTCATCGCAATTTGATGGCCTGATCATCACCCTATTCTGTCTGCAGAGGGCCAGTGGATGTCTAGCCCACTGCCCCCTAAAGGGGCTCAAAACACATGGGCAGACCAGGCATCTTGCTCGCACCCCAGGGCTGCAGTCTTGCTCCTGAGTGTGGGTGCTGGCCTTGGCCATTCTACTCCCAAGTTAAATCAATGGGCTTTCTCGGGATGGATACAGATATTCCATGTAAACCTTCCTATGACAGTAATGAATTGGGGATGACATAAGTGCCCATCAAGAGGGGGTGACTTAGGGGTCCACCCCCACGGGCTGGCACCCAGCCAGGGAATGAGGCTGGACAGGTGCCCGGGTGGACTGAGCTCTGTAACTCTGGGTGAATGTATGCATGCAGGGTGGGCTACAGCCCCCCGACAAATGCAAAGCTATCCAAGGTGTGTATTTACATATCTGTAGGAAACAGAGGTCTAGAACAGGGGAGTTGGGAGTCTGCTATCCAGAGCTGTGGCCACTAGCAATGTGGACAAGTGAGCGCTCGAAGTGTAGCCAGTGTCACTGAGGAACCCAATGCTTCTCTTGCAGTTCACTGACATTGAAACTGCACTGCTGCCTGACAGGTGCCGAACTGGGTGGTGTAGGGAGGCAGGTCCAGAAGGTGGCAGAGGATGGATGGCCAGGGGGAACTATGTTTTGTGGCCTGCCTTATGAAATAAAACCCTGTATTGTACTAGAAATATTCTCCAAAAGCGCTGGCTGGCTCTGGGCTCCACATGTGGGAACCTCCAAGGGAACAGGAAGGCCGAGTCCATAGGAACAGGGTGGGCTCGAGTCCTGCTGCTGTGGGGCCTCCACAGGTGTCTGAAGACTGCAGGGTTCTTTGGCCAGAGACCCAGCTGTGTTCTGTTTGCAGAAACTCTGGTGCCTGAGGCCCCTTCGAGTACCTCTATGAAAATCTATGGGCAAGGGCCACCTGTCACCTTGGCCCATGTGTCCTTCCCAGAACCTCCTTGCCTTGGGAGGCCAAAGAGGTTTCCCTACTTCCATTTTTAACTGCAAAAAAACATGGAAAACTCCCCACCCTGAGCTTCAAGGCCGGGATTTTGCCAAGTGGGACACCAGGGCTCCTGACATGCACCTGACTGTTCTACTGGGTGGGAGCTGGCCAAGGTCACTGCCCTTGGAGAGCACCATAGAGCTCCATGGAGCCTGGGGAAACCAGATTGTGTCCTACCTCTACGTTTTTGTGTCCTCACTATAAGCACTTGGGGGAATCCTTTCTCATGAGTTGTTCTGAGCCTGTTTATCTGCCGATTCTGAGAATCAGTAAGAATTGAGTGGTCTTAAAACTCAAAACATCAAGTGAGACCTGATACTTCATGACGGCTGTCATTTCCCAACTCCCACCCTCCTACCCAAGGTAACAAAGATTCCTGACTCACATCTTCTGGGAAGTCCCCCAGTTGTAGAGACCCATGGTACCTTTTGATGCCTCTCCCTTTGGGCTTGAGTATCGCTGAGTCCTTGAGGTCCCAGCAGGAAATGGTCATCTGAAATCTCTGCCTGGGGTCTGATTCCTAAGTGCTCTGAGTAGTGGCCTCTTCTGAAATCATGGTGACAGTATCCCAAGTCCCAGACTAGATGAAGGGAAGGACTAAGAAGCACCAATTTGAGAAGCGGGTCTTGCTGTGCTTTTGTGGAATGGTCCTCTTGGAAGAGGAGATAGAAACTTGACTCTGCTTAAAAAACAAAATAAAATGGACTCGACGTCAACCCAGCTGCCTTAGTGCTGATGAGGCCTGGTGTCTTAGTATCTGGTGGCAGGGAAGGGAGGTGGCTCCCAGAAGGGTGGGCCATGGACCACAGTGCCATTCACTCAAACCTGAATGGCATCAGCACCTCTAACTCTGGGCCCTGCCAAGGGACATGCCATGTAGACACGTGTGAACATGCGTGTAGAGGCATGTTGCTGTGGGCACAACCACGTTCCCAAAGCTCGGGCTACCCCCTGCTCCTACGAGTCTGTGTGTTTGGAACCCACATAGGGATGAGGAGAAAGATCCTCTCTGCCCGCCCCTCCTCACTGGAGGGTGATCCATTAAAAAAAAAAATCACATGCTGACTATGTCCAGAGCTCTGGGAACCCTAGATGGCAGTCGTGACTGGGCTACAGCAGAATAGCTACTGTCTAGAGCAAGATCATTCCAAGGTCAAAGGCTCTGGGCCAGACTGCCCAGGCTCAAGTTCTAGCTTGGCCATTCACTAGCTATGTGACCTTAGCTTAAGAGAAAGGCTTAACCTCTGGGCCCCAGTTTCCCATTTGTAAAGTAGGGTAAGAAGGCCTGGGTCATGGGATTAAATGAGCTAACACTGAAAGCACATACTAGCCTCCACAGAGTGCCAAGCACTTTTCTCAGCTGTTAGCAGGAAAGACAGCCAGAAAAAGCCCAAGGAATGGCTAACAGAAATATGTAAGCTAGTCAGAAGCCTCAAGAGCCTGAGAGTAAAATCAATTTGTAGGTGCAAAGGTCCTGGGGCTGAGTTATTCAAGGAATTAAAATCTACCATTAGTGCGTGGAAACTCAAAATGCAGGAAGCACAATGAGACTAGAGCTGCTGGTAGCAGAGTTTTGGATGCTAATGGGAGTTTGGTCTTTGCCCATGTGGCAATGGGGAGCCCTTGGGGGCTTAATGCAGAGAAGTGGGAAGAGGACATTTAGAAGACCTGAGTGGCTTGTCCTGGGAATGGGGACTGGAGAAGAGGCTGGGAAGGCAGGAGATGGTTGGAGTTGTCCAGATGGGAGAGGACAGGGGCTTGGGGGAGCATGGCTGCTCCCCTCTCTGCTTAACAGACACAGTGGGGGGCTGTGGGAGGAACTCTACCAGAGTTCAGGAGCCTCATGGAGGAAAAGTCGAGGCAGCCTCCCAAGTCTGAGCATCTGGTGCTCGGTACCCCTGGCTGCAAGGAGGGTGGCAGTGCTCTTGGTTGTGCCAGGAAGCACAGGCAATCCTGGAGGGGCCGAGCTCATCTTGCACGCCTAAGCAGACTGAAGATGGACGGCCAGACAGAGCGATGACCAGGCTCCCTGAGTGGTCTATTGGACTCACATGGGTTGGTGGCAAGACACACTGGATAGGATCCGAGGACAGGGGCTGGCATCAGGAACGACTTCCTGGGAAGGCTGCTGAAGACTCTAGCCTCAGGTGGGGACTTTACCTGAGTGACTCCTTGATCACCGAAACCTCCATTCTGTGGTTATCTAGGACACAGCAACCACAGACCCCCCTTGTCCGTCTTGGTCCCGGTCACTCTGCTGGGCTTGCTAGCCCTTCAATCCTCCTCCACTGTGGCCCTTCCCTGATCCAGAATTGAGAAGGCCATGTAGTTTGATTCTTCTAACTGGATTCTTACTCTATCCTAAGAATGGGCCAGGATGCGTCCTTCAACCTTGGACTTGGTGGTTTCCAGCTTGCGATTACAAGGACCGAAGCTTCCAAGCTCATCCTCGGCCATGTCTGTGGTGCAGGGGGTGGAATGGCAGCCTGAGGTGTAGAGAGCTTCACGTTGATCTCGGGGACTGTCATCAACCTGGTCTGAGTGGTGTAGATGTTCCCAAAAAGAGTGCCCTGCAGGTCCACACCTCTGACAAGATCTGCCTACCTAGGAATGGCTTGTTTCCACATTCCAGAATGTTCTAAAGTTCCTTAAGTTCTTTCATGTTCATTTGATCCTCAAACTTATCCCTTGAGGGGAGAGGGTGGTGGGACAACCCTGCTTCGTGGATAAGCAAACTTAGGCTCACATAAGTCACACCCGTGGGACGGGGCCGTTCCAGACCTTGTCTCCTCTGAACTTGGTGCCACATTACCTCCAAGATCAGAATTTCCTCCACCGTCTGTGAGGCTTCCCCTCCCCACCGCAGTGCAGAGCGGCACCTGCCCCAGGTGGGGAATAGCTTTCCCTGTAGCAGTTGGACTCCATCCTAAAAGCTCGTGGCCATGTGGTTTCTGTAATTCCAGACCGTTCCAAGGTCAGCCTCCAACTTAAGGGTACAGGCTGCTTAGAGCTTAGAATGGGACCGAGTGGTCCAATGCTGTCACCCAGGGAACATCTCTTGACCTTGCTGAGCCTGTTTTGGTCCCTCTGAAGATGGGAACAGAGAGCACTTGACTGGAGCTCTGGGGAAGATGGGATGAGCTCATGACACATGGCATCTGACCCCTCTATTAGGACTTCTAGAACACCAGAATATCGCCATCTGCCCCCACCCCAAGAAACAGAACACATCTAGGAAATCTAGTTAGAGCAGAAAGATGCAGAGACTCAAGAATTGTTGTTCTGTGTAACTCAGAAATCCACAGCCCGAAGGTTGAAGGCTCTGCATGGGGAGGCGGCTAAGGGACCACTTAGAGCATGGCCTGTCCCTCTCTCGGTGGCTCTGGGATCCACACTTCCTGCCTGCCAGTGCATCAGGCAAGAATAAAATCCCAAATGGATGATAATCCAATCCAAGGACAAGATAGATCCTCAGTGCGAAGCCACTCCGTAGCTGACCCAAGACGCTGGCTACGTGCTCCCGGGAGCCCTGGGCTCCTTAGCTGGTGCTTTGCACCTTAGCAGTTGACATAGGCTTGGGAACCCTCCAGGGGGCAGAAGGAAGGACAGGTGGGCTTCTCCAGGCTGTACCCCCACTCCCAGCACAGCTCACACGCAGGGTGCACCCTCGAAGCCCACTTCCCTTTCCTGCAATGGATTCCACCAGACACTGAACCCCAAACGGACCCGCTGCAGCATGCGAGCTTATGTAAGGCCCATGCGAGGATGTAAATGGGGGCGTGAGGTCAAGAAAGTGGGTGAAGCAGCTCACCACAAAGTCAAGTTGGAAGGCCAAACCTAAAACTGGCTAAGATGAAGGATATTGATCGTGGTCCCTTCCTCTTTGCTCCTAGCTGACCCCCTAGGTGCAAAGGGCTGGGTGTCTTGGTACTAAGGGAGCCAGAGGCCAAGACAGAAGATCTCAGCAAGAGGCCCCCAGTCACCATTCTAGCTTATACCCAAGCAGGGATCCCCATGCCACTCTGCCCTTGGGGCTTCAGACTGATCCCAAGGGCCAAGCTCTGACTCCCCTCCGCACACTCTGTCAAGAGCACAGACAGGTTAGCTCCTGGCACTCCCTGGTGTGGCTTCCTGTTGGAGAAGCCCCTCTCCCTCCCTGGCTTGGGTAGTGGGGGCTTCCACTGTCCTGTAGTTACTCCGAGTGTGGTTTCCTCTCGGACCAGTTTGCACCAGCCTCGATGTGCCCCTGAGGTTTCTAGGGGAACTTGGAGGGTGTCTAGACTTTTGGAAAAGGAAGCAGTTATGGGATGTGTGTTCCCTGGGGTCTGCCCCCGTCAAGCATCCGGAATCGTGCAGGGGATGGCCAGAGCAACCTCTGTCGGGGTCCAGCTGACTGGTCTGCACAGTTGAGGATGTGAACTCTGGCCTACAACTGTCTCCTGCAGAACTCCTCCTGAACATCTCTCCCTGAGCCTCATTCTTCCTCTCCCGTGAGATGGTGATGGGAGTCCCCTTTCACGGGCCGTTGGGATCTAGTAACTTCAGATGACCAAGGGCTTGGGCCAATCCATGATTCTGGGCCAATCCCTAAAGCAGCTGAGTTAGTGATGGGCACATTGGCGCCTCTCCCGCTCCTTCCAGGTGACTTCTCCGCACCCTTCAGATCCCACCCCTGTTTTTCCTTCCTTTCCATCCCATGGTGAAGAAAGGACCCCATTGGAGGAGGCCCAGCCCATCTGTTTTAAAATTCAGGGAAAGATGCCAAAGGCCTCCCCAGTTGGGGCCTTGCTGCCTCTGATAAGGAGGACGGGGTGAATTCTGAAAATTAAACAAATCCTGGTGTCTTTGAAAGATCACTGGGCTCTGAGGTCGGCCGTCCCACCCCAGACAGACTGCAGGGAAGCCAGTGGGAAGGAGGGAGTGTCAGGAACAGATGAGACCAAAGGAGAGGAGGCCCGAGAGGAGGCCCAGATGTGACTCCCACAGGTGAGAGGCCTGTGAGCCGAGGGAGGGGCCTCTCCTGAAGCTGGCCATCCCCAGGCTCTTTGGCAGAACCCACAAGGTGCCAGAGTCTGGGGACAGTGTCCCTCCCTGGAAGAACCCTCCTTCCAGGGCAAAGCCAGCACTCTCCTCCCTGCTGACAGCAGATGGGAATGTGTGTCTGGGGCATAGAGTCCGTCCAGGGCTCTGCTGACCCTGCTTGGGGCTGCTCCTTCCCTCGGGAGCTGAGGGACACTAGCAACCAGTCACGTCTAGATGTGTACGTGCCCCGGAATGCACACAGCAGTAGGGCCATGGGACGTTTGCCAACGGCTTTGCCCCAGTGTGTGTGTGGCAGGCCATCTGGGCCATTGGGGACCTGGTGAGCCCGGGAGGTAAGAGGACCCACCAGGAGTCTGAGAGAGAAGGATGCCAAGCTTTGAAAACGTGCCCAGGAAACGTGGCCTGGACCACTAAGCCACTTGTGGGCCTCGTCTCAATCCTTAAAGTGGCTGAGTTAGTGATGGACACTCTGGTCAGATGTCGCATGTCCATAGTCGGAGGTATTGGATCCCGACTGTGACACCCACAGCTGGGGAGCTTCCAGCTCAACCTTGCCCCAAGCCTCTGCTCCCGATGGCTACCCGTTGCTGCTCCCCGTCTCAGTCCTTAGGTCCCCATGAAGGGCCTCTGGAAATGGCCGGTGGAGTCGAGCCCCTCCTTCCCCGGGTGTACAGAAGGGGTGGGTTTTCCAATCGGGCGGGGTGCCACCAAGTTCTGCATCTCCTGGTTTTTCTTGTTGGCATAAAGGCTTCTCATGTGTCTGAGATGTGAGATGTGGACTTGGCGTCTGAAAATGTGCAGTCCAGCCAGGGAGGTGATGTCGCCAGGGAGTCGGCCCCTCCTGGCATCATCTAACTTTGGTCTTTGGACTTGATAGAAATGGGGGCAACCGGCAGCACTGACGCCCGCTGATTCTATCCTGAGGACTCACAGGCCCGAGTTGGCCTGGGTGGGAATCCCTGCTTGGCCACTGTGACCTCAGACAAGTTGCTTCATTTCCCTAAACTCCCATGTAAAGGGGCCTGGTGGTAACAGCCACCTCACTGGGTAGCTGTGAGGTATCGAGAAAGCAGATCCGGCAGGTCAACCTGTTAGTCATTCTGTAATGTTCACCTGTGATAATCAACATGGAGGCTCATGTATTTTGACTTGGCTTTGGAGGTTTCCAGTGTGATTGGTGCCTCATGGGCTTTGTCAGGCTGCCAAGTACCGGGTTTCTCAGTTGGGATGTAAACCTGCCACGTGGGCAGAGTTCCCCTGGGTTGCTCAAGGTCACTCTTGGGGGGGCTTGGGATGCAACAGGAACTTTCACACTATGCTGCTTACAATTTTCACTGTGCTGTGAGTGAAAACGGTCCTTTGACTCTGAACACTTGTCAAGAATTGACATAAGCTTGTGAGATCTGGGGGTCAGAATGCAGTGGTTATTAGAAAGCGAGGATGACTATTGCAGATCAAGCCAACTTAGGATGACTCCACCCCTGGAAATGGGCGTGTGGAGCTTCATGTGTCTTGTAGATTTTTGGTACCAAGAGGATGCTTTTAAAGTTGTCAATCCTTTGGCATCTGACAATCAAACCTTTACCTGCAGATTAGAGGCTTAGGGGTCATAGGAGGGGGTGGTAAGCCTGTCCCTTTTAGCTTCCTGGGTCGATTCATGGAGAAGCGGAGGAGGCCTTGATCAAATCCCAGGTTTATATCTGAGGACCATGGAAAAAACAGCTGTGTGAAGTCTCAACCTGGTTCCACATCTCGGCCCTGCTGAAGGACAGAAGAGACTGAACATCTGAGGAACTTTCTGGAAGCAGGTTTATTGGCTGCAGCCCACTGTCCAGAGTGTGGCTCATGCCTGAAACATTCTCTGGACAGAGATTCTGGAAATTCTCTGACCTTTATCCCCTGGAGGCAGGGGGGAGGGGCATTCACATAACAAGTTTCTCTGTTCCATTTCCTAGACCAGACACGGGTTTCTCAAGTCTTATGTTTTCTTAGTTTAAAAAAAAAAATCTTTTTGTACAACAAGTTTGCAGATGGTCCTCAATCCATGAGGTTGAAATAATCCTATAAATATCATTTCAAAATACCAACTCCTATCCAAACGGGGAAACCCACCCAAGTCACAACTGCAACACTACATTGCTCACCTTCTGAACGATCATCTGTCTACCCATGCTAGTGTCCACTGCTGAGCATATTGCTGTCTACAATAGCCTCCTGTATGCACCTGCTCTCTCTCAGAGCAAGGGGAGGAGATATGCTCCCCTCTGGAGTCGGGGTTGATCCTGGGCCTTGCTTGAATCAACAGCGTATGTGGGAGAGTGATGTTCTGAGCCCTTAAGAGAACTTGGCAGCTACTGTTGTGCCTTCTAGAAACCCAGATGCCATGTTGTAAGGAAGCCCAGGCCACTCTGAGGCAGAGAACCTGCATCTGAATCACCAGCTAAAAAAATACGCGGGCAAAGGACTCTAGCCGATAATCTCCTGGGACAGAACAACCATCCAATAGAACCCGCCCAACGCCAGACCGCCCCCCCCCATGAGAAACTCCTGGTCGCTGTTGTCTGTGGCTGCTGTTCTGGGGCGCATTGTTATGCAGCAATCATTCTGCTCCTCTTGTAGGAGGTAAGCTCCATCACATGAGGGTTTCCTCTGAATTTACACCACCGTGTCCCTGAGCCTAGCCTGGTCTACCTGGCCCTCAGTAATGGCTCAGAGATGGTGAGAGCCATTCAAACAGGTGTGAGGGCCTCTCCACCAAAGTCACAGACCCCCTGTGGCTTGGAGATGACCTGTGTTCTTGAATTTTGTCTGGAGTTATCTATTCCTGCAACAGCGCTGTAGACCAGGTGACCTGGAACGTCCCCACACTTGACCAGGGTTGGCCCCCTTTCCAAGGGGTCTCCATCTCCCCCAAACTCTGGCTACTGTTCTTTCAGTTGGGAGGTACATGCTTATCCCCACCCTTCAGCAGGAACCCTTCAGCTTCTGCTTGGACAAGTAGCTATTCTAGCCACATCTGTCCCCTGTGTGGCTGGGCACCATGGAGGGTGTTTTGTGCTCCCCCTTCCCTATAACCCCCATCCTCGCTCGCCAGCTCTGGCCGTGGGCGAGGAGCAAGATGCCCAGCCTCCTGCAGCAGTGGCCTCCCTTATCTCCCCGTGTTGGAGCTCTGTTCCAACCCCTCCCCCAGGCTGGGCTGACAGGCTCCTAGTTTGCACTTTTCCCAAGCAGTGTCCACTTTGGGAAGGGTGGCGGGGCCCGAGAGCAGCCACTTCCTTTGAGAAATGCCAGTGCTGACAGCTGGACACTGTTTTACAAACCCTGGCCTCAACTGAGCCCCGGGGGGTGCTGGGTATAGCAGGAAGGTGAGGCCATTCTCCTGGAAACCCGAGAGGGCGTGTGCAGGCGGACTCTGCCCGGAGGACAGTGCATTCCAGGCCTGATGGCCATGGTGGGGTCACACCTCCGTGGCCTGGGGTACCGCTCAGGAAGGCTAGCACACCTCTCTGAACTTCACTTTCCTCCTCTGTAAAGTAGAGGTAAGTATCTTGCTGTATGTCTTGCTAATTCTCCTCAATGGATCACCACGCTCTGTTCACAACAGCCCACGTTTTTCTGTGGGTCAGGCCATGAGCGTTGGTTAGCCAAGCCTCTGGAACAGGGTCTCATGAGGCTGGACTCAAGGTGCCGGCTAGGGGCTCATCAGAAGGTTCCACTATGCCAGGCGCAGTGACGCACGCCAGTAATCTCAGCAGCTCGGGAGGCTGAGGCAGGAGGATCATAAGTTCAAAGCCAGCCTCAGCCAAAGCGAGGCCCTAAGCAACTCAGTGACACCCTGTCTCTAAATAAAATACAAAATAGGGCTGAGGATGTGGTTCAGTGGTCGAGTGCCCCTGAGTTCAATTCCCAGTACCCTCTTTAAAAAAAAAAAAAAAATTGTGCATAACTGCTCCAAGCTCCTGAGGTGACTGGCAGGATTGTCTCTCACGGGTATTAAACTGGGAACATTCAGTTCCCCACTGACTGCTGGGTGGAGGCTGCCCTTGAGTCCTTGACACATGAATGTCGCCAACATGACCAGCTTCATCAAAGCCATCAAGGGGGAGAGTCTGCTGGCAAATGGAAGTCATTGTCGTCTGTAATGTAGTCGTACCCAATCTCTTGGGCATGTGCTGTTGGTGAGAAGTAGATCCCAGGTCCTACTCATACTCAACAAGGAAAGGACTTACAAGGACATGAGTGCCACCAGGGACCTTCTTGAAGCCTGTTCACCACACTCTTCGGCTCCTTCATTTGGCCTCCAAATTGAGTAAGTACATTGTGGGAGGATTGTTTCCTGCCAAGCCTGGGTTTTGTTTTAATTCTAACATCGGGGTCCCTGCAGGAATCGGGGCACACTTGTTTAGTTAATCGGAGCACAAAGTGACAAGTGTTGGAGAGAAGTGCTCTCAGAGGTTTGGTTTATAAATGCGCTCAGCTACTCGGGAGGCTGAGGCTGGAGGACAGCGATTCAAGGCCAGCCTCAGCAACTTGGACCCTACCCCCAAAATGTCAGTCAAGGCACAGGTAACCCTGCCATCTACTTGGTGCACAGTGATTCTTGGTCCTGGGTGTTCAACAAGAATGTCTTTATATTTGCAGTGGATGATTCTTTTTTTTTTCCTAAAGTCAAATTTTTATTTCAAAGCTTCCTTTTATGGATACCCCAATTCTTTTAAAAAACAAACTGGGAACAAGATAGTCCAAGTTCATTCATTCAATGAACATTCTACCATCTTGTTATGGTGGGTACCGAGGTGCATGCTGGGGACACTTGGAGATGACAATCACTGGTTACTCTGGGTCTGAATCTGAACCTCAGCTGCTCCATTCCCACCACCTGGGCTCCTTTGGTCCTGTTCCTTTCTTCCCCAGCCTAAGCCCCCACCTCTTTTTCAATACAGTGTTGGGGGAAAAGGAAGAGTGTTCTGCAGTGGACCCCGGAAGCTCTCCTGCTCTCCCCTCGGAGCATGCTCCTCCCCCGCCTGGGGCAAGTCATCTGCCACCTCCTCTCTAGGTGGAGCACGGACTGTCACTCCCCAACTCTCCAACACTTGTCACTTTGTGATCCGATCAACTAAACAGGTGTGCTCCGATTCCTGCAGGGACCCCGATGTTAGATTTAAAACAAAACCCAGGGGAGTGATTGCTGTCACTCCCCTACTTCAGCAGCTAAAGAGACGACAGGGGAAGCCAAGTAGTGTGTAAGCTGCCTCCTGCGAGGAGTTCGATCAGCCACAGTAGGAGAACATGGAATGGCGTGGGAGGAGTGGATGCGGGAGCTGCTGCCCCTCGGTTTTGAGGACCAAGAGCTCTGGAGGATGATGGCTGCCATGAGGGTCCTGCACCAGTGTGAATGTCCTGAGGCCACGGGACCATGTTTAACAGGATGGAAGAGTTGAGAACATGGGGTGAGCCCTGCATCAAGGACATCCTTGTGGGGGGCTGTCGGGCTTTGCCGCCACCCACGATGTGCAGGTCCACGTGGGCTGAGCCCTTTGCCCCCTGCAGCTGTCCAGCACGTCCCGTCCATCCATCCCTCCATCCCCACTCTCATCCATCTTCCAGGCCAGCAGAGCCTGCTCCTCTGACAGCTGTGCTGACACTGCCCCTCCTCGCCCACTTCTCCCAGCCCACAGACTCCTCTTGGAGCCACCTGCTGCTGCGCCCCCTCCCTCCACACCCCTCACTTCTGTCCTCCCTCGTCATTCTCCAACTGCGCAAGATGCAAGAGACGGAACAAAGCAAGTGCCCTGGCGGCAGGGAGGAGACTGACCACAGGAGCTGCCAACCCCTGACTCTGCGAGAGTCCAAGACGATGCTCCTCAAACCCAGACATGCCTGGAAGCTACTGGCCAGGGCCTGGCCAAACTTGGGAGTCCAACTCGGGAGGCCCAGGTGGGGCCTGGGATCCTGCATGTCTAGCAGCTCCCGGGTGGTGCTGCCGGCTGGGGACCACACTGAGAAGCCACACCTGGGACACCACCCAGTTCCCCTCTGCCTGGTCCAAAGGAGGACTTTGGAGGACTCTGAGAAGGGCTTATCTAACAGAGGATCCTGAGTGGGAACTTCTGGGGCCTCTCGAGGGAAGATGGTCATGGCGGGTGGGGTCATCGTGGGTTTCACCTCCTCATCCATCTTGGAGAAAGATGCATATCTTAATGGAGGTTGAGACTCTTTACAAAAGAAGCCCAAATAACCCGAGTCGGCTTCCCCCCATCCAGGGGTAGAGCTCAGTCTCCCCTTCTCTTGCTCCCTGCAACCTTAAAAATAGATGGTGGCAACAACTTTCTTCCTGTGAGGGCAGGTGACTGAGAGTCATCGCCCCCCATCTTCCTGGCAACCCATTGCCCCTGTCTCATGAGTAAACATCACGTCAACCCCAACAGAAGGGCCTCCTGCAAAATCCCTGACCAAGGGACATGACTAAGTACCATGTGGCGTGGTTGTGGTCTGGATCTGGATTGTCCCCCAATGTGTTATGGGTTTTTTTCCCCAGGGGAACTCTAGTGGACTGTGGACAAAAAACCTCAAACTGTGAGCCCAAACATTTTTCCTCTAAGCTTTTTCTCAGGTGTTTTGTCATAGTAATGAAAAGCTGACTGACACAGGAGTCCTGGAAGAGACCTTACAGAAAAGACAGAACACAGGTGTAAAAAGTGGTGCGTCCAACTGAAGACTGCCGTTAACGGGCACGTACCATGGTTGGTCTTGGTTTTGGTGACGGTTCCGTGAAAGATGTTAACTTTAGGGGTGAGGGCTATTGAGGACTCTGTATTGTCTGTAAATCTAAAATAATTCCCAAATAAAAAGGATACTAAGTAATTGTGGTTGAGAATATGACTTGGAACAAGAATTGCACAAGGGGCCTCTTGGAGTATGAGATGACAGGAAGGAATTAGCACTGTTTGGAATTCTACTGTCTCCTTCCAACTCTCCTCCAAAATAAGTCCATATAATGAGCACAATATGGTGGGAAGCAGAAGGAAGGGGTGTGGCGGTCCACCCAGATACCAGGAGGGGGCATGATCAGTAAAGAACTATTAAATGATTATCAATCTGCCTATTGTTGCTCTATGCAGGGAATTCTAAACAGTAATAACTGTGGACCTGAAAACTCAACTTTTAACTGTTGAAAATTGAAACCAACCTAAGTCTCGGTCCCAGTGTTGAACATTGCTGCTTTAATCAGAATATTTGTCCCTAGAAGAGGAGGCTCATGACCTGCTTGTTGAGACTAATGACTCCTCAAGATTCCAATCCTCATAGCTGCAATGCCAGAGCAGGGAAGGCACCTGCCTTCTGAATTCTACCCCAAGCCCTTGATCTCTGCCCTTAAACCTGGTGAAGACCCTGCCCTATTTCCTTAGGGGAAGGAGGCACTCCTGACTGCAAGTCTAATAACCTCTCCCTCCTGACTTGTAAGTTTTCTCTTCTGGCCCTTCTGAAGGGTCGACAGGGATAGCATGAACACTCAGCCCTCTGGACCTGTTGACTCAACCAGCCCCAGATCAAAACCATATAGGGGGAAAAATACATACGAACATACAGACTTCTTCTTGCAAGTCACAATCAAATTAATAACTTACTTTAATGCCTGACATTCTACATAATACAAGGGAGGGGAAATGTGGGATCTATGGAAACACTATCCCATTCCATGTAGGACTTGGGCCTCCATGCGGGTCCAGGAAGTGCACATCCCTCCACCCCAGAGATCAAGCCACAGCTGTAGAAGCACTATTGGCGGTGTGCAAAGATAAATAAGCACAAAGATGGTCATGCGCAGAATGGCTTGTGGCAAAGTGGTAGTAACCTGGGTGTCCATCAAGGTGGGAGTGGCCAAATAGAACTCCTGAGACTGGGCAGGTGAGCATGCTCACCAAGGCTGAAGACAAACGACCCTATTCTGAGACATCTATGTAATAACTAATATTCTAATATGTAGAAAATGATCATTTTTTTCCAAAACATGCAGATGTAAATGTTTGAAACAAACATACTGGATAATAGAGGAATAAACCCATGTGGTCATCTCCAGGGAGGGCCAAAGACTTTTCTTTATTCATATTTTAGTTGTACAAATAGTGGAGGGAGGCTAGACGATGAACATCATCTTGCTGAATTCACAAATTCTCTCTCCTGGTCCAACACCGAGAGTGTCTGACTCATCCTCCTAGCTTGGCTATGGCCCCAAGTGAGTCAGATCAGGGCCTTTGCTATGCATGGCCGTGAGCCTGACCTGACACTAAATCTTCGTGTCAGTCCCAAGAGAAGTAGCTGTCCCCAGCTGCAGAGGGGAAAATGAAGCTCAGCTGTTGAAGGTCACACGGACAGCAGCGTGTGGTGATTGGAACCTCATACTTCAGCTCAAGCACCACAGGACTAAGCATGGAAAGTAGTACCTCACTCTCACTCCTTACGATGCAGGTACTGACTGTTTAGTGCACAGATGAGGAAACCAAGGTGTCTAGAGAAGATCTACAAGATACCCAGCCGCTGTACAGTGACGGTGGGGACTATTATTTCAGGTTACATTTCTGGATGACAAGACCCCAAGCTTTCAGATCCATGCTGAAAATCTCCTGCAGGAAGCTGGCAGGCTTCTCTGCAGCATGCAAGGGGGTTCCAGGGCCCTTGGCTGCTCTTGGGTGACTGCTAATGAAGACACGTCCATCCAGGAGGGCACTGCCTGGCCATCCTCCATGGTACCTCGGGTGTGTTCTGGAAGAACTTGGCCTGAGACCAGGATGTGGATGCATGGGCTGTGTTGACGGACCATCCCCAGAACAAACAGGTAATGGAGAGGGAGAAGCCCAGCAGAGGGGTGACTTCAGAAAGTCCCAGCCTTGGCTGGATCCTGGGGGGAGCTCTGGGATAGGAATCGGGCCCCTGGATTATCTGGTCTCTAGGCAAGGACTTGGACTGCTGTGGTCCCCATCAATTGGTCACTGCCTGGGGGTCAGCTCAGGACAACTCGAGGTTCCATATACGTCTGTCAGCAAAGGAGTCCAGAGCAACCTTCAATATCCCACAGGCAATCTCCCAGAGGGTGCTCCTTCTCCTGGGCACCACTGTCCTACCCTGGGAGTAGGTAGTACTCCTTATGAATCCCAGCCTCCTGCTGTGTGAAATGAGGTGAGTTTGGAATACCATGATTTTAAAAATCAGAAGCTTTCCTTCCAGGAGCCTATGACAAGGAGGTCTTAAGTAAAAATAGAACTGGCAGCTTTCAACCACTGGATCCATTGATCCTTAATGTCCCTTTGGCCCACCTCCAGAACTCTACCCTAGGAAGACAGGTGTTATCGCAGCACGTACTCGATGTGGACAAGGGTGTTGATTGTAGCGCATTTCATAACATCAGGAAAGCACGTCCTGCTTGTCCCTCCATGAGCAAATCATTGGGGACAATAGCCCATTCAAGGTGTGGAATAGCATGCAACTGTTAAAAAGAACGAGGTCACCTAAAAACATTCAGGACCTGGTAACAAAAAACACTGCAGCGTTGATGCCGTGCAAAAAAAAAAAAAAGTTTTGAATAGGATAGATCCTGTGTGTGCACGTGGGTACAGTCTGGGGGAGAATGGGGGGCTAACAGGAGGTCATAACCTTCTGTATTTTCTTTAAAGACAGAGCTTCACAGGTCAGCATTGTGGCTCAGTGGTAGAGCCCTTGCCCAGCATGCGTGAGGCACTGGGTTCGATCCCCAGCACCACATAAAAGTAAAGGTATTGTGTCCATCTCCAAATAAATATATTAAAGACCTTCACAGCTATTCCAGGTTATAAAACTAAGATCTTGAAAAGCGGCTGAGCAGAGCACAAGGTGGGGAGGAGGCAGCTTCAGCCTGGCCACCCCCTCCCTGACTCCTCCACCCCCTTCTCCCAGGTGGGAGTGGCCGGCTTCAGGGCATCACCCCCTCCACCTCTCTCTGCTCCAGGCCCCGTCCCCAGCTGTCCCAGCAGGTCCTCCTGGGACATCTCATGTTGACATGGCCCATGCTGCCCAGCCCACCAGCGCTCAGCAGGCCTGCTGCCCAGGCCCTGACCCCAGCTCTCCGAGAGGTTGAAAGGCCACAGTGAGATAACCCAGCTCCAGCCACCCACCCCCAGAGGATGGGAGAGGTGGAGGAGCCCTGGGCTGCCTGTTCAGGGGCTCTGAAGAGCCCCCATGATGACAGTCCCCAGGTACTGAGCACTGGGTACGTGCCAGGCACCATGCTCGGCCCTTTACCACGTCCCGGCCTCTCAACGAAGAGCAGGGACACTGGCACCAGCCCCTGGTGTCTCTGGGCTTGGCCTGCTGTCTGTGAAGTGGGCAAAACGGCACCTGCATCGCAGGCTTGGAGAAGGGATCAAGTTCACATGTGTGTGCTGTACCTTCCACCTCCTACCTGCACGTTACCTACTACACACGCTCTTTTCTGTGTGTCTACACCTGCACATGTGGGGACCCAGCCAGTCCTTATTAAGCGCTTTTGTTAATTTGCCTTTAGCATAGTAGGTAAGAGCTCTGCGGATGAGCTCCAGCTGGACCTGGTTTGATGAGCTCCAACAATAATAAGGAAGTCCGGCCACCGTGATTGACAGGCTGGGCAAGTTGTCACCCCACTGAAACTCCTGCAGACCTGGGCTCTGACAGCTGCAAAACTCAGTGCAACTTGGATGAATTTCTCCAACGGGTCGAGAGCAGGGGCTAGGCCTGCTGCAGGGCTGGTACTTGGTCCTCCGAAAGGGAGTGCAAGGACCTGGGTCCATTTGCTGCCCAGGTGCGAGGGCACCCTTTCTATGCTATGGCACCTGACGTGGACTCTGTGAATAGCTGCTGTGGGACGTGTGACCACAGCAGCCCAGCTCACGACCTACACTGCTGGGGACATTGGGAAATGAGCTGAGGTTGGCCAAGGGTGTGTGGGAGATCAACTTCTGGGCCTAAAGAGCCTCGTTTATCTCCTGTGGAGTGGAGGCCTTCGTAGAGTGTCACCTTGCCATAATGAAAATATGACTTAAAATGCCACCGACTGAGGGTGCTGGATGGGCACTTTATAGCTGCCATCTCATCCGACCCCCTATGACCTCGTGAGTGGCCACCTCTTCAAACCCCATTTTTCAGGAAGGAAGGAAGGACGAGCAAGACTGATGACATCGCGGAGCGCGTCCCAGTGTGTCCACCCTGTGCCAGGCCCCATGCTGAGCTGGGCGCTCCCCAGTGCTCAGACGGAAAGGCTGAGGGGCACAGAGGTGGAATCACCAGCCCCAGGTCTCGGGGACAGTCAGTGGCAGGGCTGGGAGGTCCATCAGAGCCCTCCTGGGCTTCTGGTCTCGCTCCACCCAGGCAAGGGGTGGCTTCTGCTGGAAGAGCACCGGGGATCCCGTGTGGCAAAATGCTGCTGGACCCGAGAGCGGTTCCAACAGAAGTGGTAACCCTGGGCCTTGTGGAGGGAGGTGTGGCAGGAAGGACGTCATCCCCCGCCCCTGCCACCCAGGAGAAGGGGATTCCTAGGAAAGCAGTGGATTTGCTTCCTCTCATTGGCTCAACTCAGAAAAGAGAAACAGCAGGAATGTCCAACAAGAGCCTGGCTCACGGACTCATCCAAGGCCATTACACCATGTCTGGGAACACAGGGGTTTGGAAAGAGAATGTTAGGAAAGCACGGTGGACACACTCCGAGGACAGTCATCCTAAGAAAAAAACCTACGTTTTACCCCCTGGCAGTCAGTTGAAGGCGTATCCCAGGCTTAGACCTAATGGTAAAATCAAAGGCGATTTCTCATAGATTTTTTTTGTTCTTATTTGTGTCTTCAAAGTTGATAAACCTAAATGCTTTATTTTCCCTCTGGAGTAAAACACTGTGGTATAGACACTATTTTTAACCCAACTTTTGTGGGCCTCAGTTTCCCCACTGGGATGATTCAAAGGTGAGCTGTCTCTCACCACCCTCCTCATGTTTTGGGGGTGTCAGAAGTTGGGGTACGCCCAGGGAGAGCTGCTGCGGGGACAAGGAGTTGTCGTGGTGGCTCATTTTGACCCCTTGCCCTCTGAGGAAGTGGAATGGCCAGTTCTGCCCATTTGGCAGACGAGCAATCGTGGCCATGCCTGCCCTCCAGAACCTGAAGCCCGCTGGTGAGCTGCAGCTCAAGTCCCTAAAGTGGACGTTTGGTGGCATCCTTGGGATCCAGGGGGTCAGGGACATCTCAGGAAAGGCTTCCAGGCTTGAGTCCACTTTCCAGCAGGGTCAGTGGCTGCCAGAGTGACAGGATGTCAATCAACGGGTGCAGCAGGTCTCAGGGATGCTTCCTATTGAAGGGGGCAAGAGCTGCTTCTGGATGGTCAATACTATCAGATGGCAGGACCGGCCATGGTTAAGGACCAACGTGTTGCTAAACCACTGGCCAGGCCTTTCTCTAAGCCTGTCCTTGGGGACAGGAGGGACGTGGTCTGTGCAGAAGACGGTCAAGTGAAATCTGGAGAAGTTGGAATTGGAGAACACATTCTCCCACCAGGAGAAGTATGTATGCGGTTCAGAACGTCCCCACCTGGGATGGTGGCATGTCCTGTGGCCTGATGCATTGCAGGGGCTCTGCAGGTGTTCGGGGACTCCAGCCCTTCCTCACTCCCTCCCCATCCAGGGCCAGCTGGAAAGTCCCTCCCCCACGCTTGGGCATCTTCCTGATCATTTTCCAGATCACTGGGTTGGCTCTCGACTGCTCTGGCCTGCCACCTCTCCTGCAGGATCCTCTTAAAATCCATCAATGAATTTTTCATGGGACTCGTGTGAGCTGGGGGTGAAGCTCGCATGTTGGGGTTAGAAGCTGTGTTCTCGCCCCAGCTTGTGGGATCATAGGCACTTCTTGGGGCCCCTCATTGTAGTGGGGAAGAAATGGGGGCTCTGAGGGGACAGTGCCGCACCCAAGGTCTCACACTGCCACGTGGCAGAGGGGAGGCTGACCCCAGGCCCACCTGGACCCCATGGCTGCTCCCCCCTCGATTCATCTGCCGTGCTCTGCCCCGAACACAGGACCGAGAGGAGCAGGTGCCGGGCAGCGGGGTGAGGGCACCTGGTGTGCTTTGAAAGGTTCGGGGGGGGGTGTCCTGGTACTGCCCCCTCCCCAGGCGCTCTGCCCCCTCCCCAGGCGCTCTGCCCTCAGCTCTCCCCTGCAGCTGGTCCCAGGTTTGAGATGCTTTTAGCCCTGGACATGCACAGGGTAGGCCCTGGTGCTACGTCCCGTGCACACCCTGTCCCCAAATCCAAAGCGACACATTCCCAGACTCCCCAGCAGATGCTGCTGCAAGGTCCTGAAAATGGGCACCCTTCTGCTAACGAGAGGCAAGGTGCAGGGGGTTAGCAGCTCACCCTCAGCCGCACGGTCATCCTGAAGCTGGATAAACTCACCCCCTGCCACGTCCATCCTTCTGGCTTGGTGCACTGTCTCCTGAGAACACCTGGCCCCTGGTGCTCCTCCTCCCTGGTGTGCCAGACTCAGCTGTCCCCCAAGAAAGAGCGATGGATGGAGCTCTTCAGCCCATAGTCAGCCAGAGGGCAGCAGGCTCCTTCCAAACGCCGTGTCTCTCCCTCCCTCTACACACACACACACACACACACACACACCCCTCTGACACTTTTCTCCATTTTACAATCCCAAGCTAAGAGTGGCCTGCCCACCCCCCAGATGTCCCATGAGGATGAGGTGAAGTCACACTTACGAAGCACTTAGGCATCGTCGTAGTAAGAGACCTGCCTCACACTGATCATCCCTGTCCCTATTACCCAGAGCACTCGGGAGCCACGTTGGTGGAGTCGGGGCTGGAACTCAGATCTCCTGACTCTATTGCTTTCTTTCTTAATGATGTTGTTTCCAAGGGGGGGCCTATCAGGTGCAGGGTGGGCTGCCTGGGGCTGGGGGGGCTGGAAAGAGCTTCCCAGAGGCCTCCAAGGCTCCACAGAGACATGACTGGTCCTCCCACCTGGGCCTCCCATGTGGGCCTCCCACCCGGGCCTCCCCACACTGGAACTCCTGGGCCCTCACCTCCACCCTGCTCTCCTGCCAGCTAATGGTTTCTGCTTGCCTGATTCCAGGGCCATTTTTCTGCCTGAACAGCCCAGAAATCTAAATGTGCGCTGAGTGGGGGGCAGGAAAGCTTTTACTTGTGAGAATCCTTCGGGAGTCACGGCGAGGGCAAGAAGCGGGGGGGTTACCTGGAGGTGACGCCAGGTCCCCTCCATTCACCAAGGGCTCAGAAGATGCCTGTCAGCGGGGGACAGCCCTCCTCAGAGCCTGGCCAGGAGCCCTTAGAATCCACCCACGAGGGCCAGGCCACCTAAACATTGGCACAACACCAAAGATGTCAAGGCACAAAGACTGAATTTAAATGGTGGTGGGACTCACAGCACAGAGATGCCAAAGAACATCCTCTAGAAGAGACTTCACAGAGCACCGACAGCTCCCTGTCTTGAATCTTGATTAACTTGACCAGTAGAACATGGAGAAGTGACATGTGGGGACAGCCAAGTCTTGATCATAAGAGATCTTGAACCTTTGCATCCGGGTCCCCTGAAAACTTGCTTCAAGTCAGCTGCCTTGTAAGAAATCCTACCCATCTGATAGCACCAGGCTGTGAGGAAGACCAAGCTTCTTGGAGAGGTCCTTGAGAAGAAGGCGCCACACAGAGAATAAAGAAGGCCAAGGAGCACCCAGGCCCCAGGTAGGTGCGTGAAGAAGCCTTCTTGGAAGTGGATCCTGCTGTCCTAGTAGACCCCTGGTGGATCAAAGAGAAACCACCCAGCTGAGTCCTCCTTAAACTGTTGTCCCAGAAAATCATGAGCAAATTAAAATAACTGTTTGAAGCTACCACATTTGGAGGGTAGTTTTTTACACAGCCATAGAATAAACAGACTGATCACCACTTTCCTCATTTTGCCATACCACCATATTATCATTTCCTTAAGATTTTCCTCCTCAGGTCGACTTACTTTTTTTTTTTTTTTACTTTGTAAGTGTTTAGACCAGTATCATGGGCTATGGGCTGATTTGTAAGTGTCCCCTCAAAATTCATGTGTTCATGTTCTTACCCCAAGTACCTTGGGATGTCTTTAAAGAGGGGTCATCAGGGTGGGCCCTAACCCAGTAGGACTGGCTTCCTTGGAAGAAGAGGAGATGAGGACCTTCAGAGAAGGAGGCCATATAAACTTGAAGACAGCCATCCTTCGGCCAAGGAGAGGCCCTGCAGGGGAGCGCATGCTCACTGGGAGGACAACCATAAATTCCCATCAACGAAATGAGGGTTTGATTCAGGGAGGCCCCGGAGAAGCAGTGGCATTGAGAAGGCCACAGAATGTTGATGGTAGAGTTGGGCCGAGAGCCAGGGCTGCTTCCTGACTCCCACACCGGCTTCCCCCCAACCCCTGTAGTTATGGGAAATTTTTAGCATCAAACTGGTTGTTCAATCTCTCAACGCAAAGGGACAAAATTTCACTTAGACCATGAAGGATCTTTTTTGTCTATCAGCCACTAACCCTTTAGTGTGAATTTAGGGACTGTGTTTCCTTAGTGGGATCCGATCTAGAATGATATAAATGCACTGGGGAATTCAAGGCTGCAAATCTGGTGGCCTGGGAAGGGGGAGGGCTCCCTGCTCTGGTTGAAACCCTGCCCCCCAGTGATGGTGTGAGGAGGGGCCTGTGGAAGGTGATTGGTCAGGAAGGCCCTCCAGAGAGATCCCTCCCTCACTCCCCCACATGGGGACAGCCAGAAGACACCATCTGTGAACCAGGAAGCAGCCCTCACCTGGCCCAGATCTACTGGCACCTTGGTCTTGGACTTCCAGCTCCAGAACCGTGAGCAATACAGGGTGGTTCACAAGCCACCCAGCTTGTGGCTTTCTACGGGAGCCCTAATGGACCATTTCAGTCTGCTTTTTATGGCTGTGACCAAAAGACCTGACAAGAACGACTCGGAGAAGGTTGGCTCCTGGTTTCCGAGGTCCAGTCCACGGTTGGCCAACTCCACCGCTCTGGGCCAAGGTGAGGCAGATCATCATGGCGGACGGGCATGGAGGAGGGAAGCGGCTCAGGACCCGGCAACCAGGACGCACTCACCAGGGACAAACTACAAACCCCAAAGGCATCCTCCAGTGACCCACCTCCTCCAGCCACACCTGCCTGCCTCCAGCCACCACCCAGTTAATCCATATCAGAGGATTAATCCACTGGGTAGGCTTCAGCTCTTAAAGTCCAATCATTTCACCTCTGAATGTTCTAGCAGAGTCTCACACGTGAGACCTCAGGGGACACCTCATATCCAAACCATGACACCCCTCTTTAAAAAAAAATGTCCTCCACATCACATGTGCAATGTGGCCCTCAGTTCCCTGACCCAGGCGGTGGGTTCTGGGGTGCCAGGAGGGGTGTCTAGCCCTGTGCGCTCATTCACTCAGCCTCTGTTCTGTCTAGAGTTGGATGGCACCCTGTTTCCCTCGGGCCCCGGTGGACGAGCCTTCCCTGACGTGCGGCCCACTGGAGAGTAGCAGGGGAAATTCTCTCCTTTATTTTTTTTTAATTGATCAGCCTCAAAATGCGTTGCACTCGGCTGGCTGCACCTTGACCTGGGTGGTGCTAATGGGAGTCACTGGGGATTGTGCCACTGGGAGCCTTCAGGATCCACAGCCCACGGTGCCACGTCACCCATGCACCAGTCACACCTGAACCTAAGGAGACCTAAAAACGACTTCCTGCAGAGGACTGGGCCTCAGGAACTCGCCGCCTCCCTCCCCAGTGCTTCCTGGGCTCACCTCCCAAGCAAACACTTCCCCTCCTCCATCATCTCCAGACCTGGTTCTGAGGAGCCCAGTCCAAGGTGCCTGCCACCTCTGCAGAGAGGGCTGGGGCTTTTTCCTGGGGTGATGCTTGACTGGGTTTGTCCTGGTCACACTGCTGATGCCCGGAGAGGGCAGTTCCCGCTGCTTCCTGAGCTATCCTGCACTTTGCAGCCTTCCTGTGAAGCTGAAGAAGCCCCCCTGCTCCTGTCCCTTCTCAAATAGGCAAAGAAAGAGCCAGTGGTTCTGGACATCCCAGGGCCTGGGTCAGAGCTGCTTGGGTCCGAGCCCTGTGCCAGCCTGGGCACTATCTGGCTCACACACTAGCATGAGACAGTGGATATGGCCAACTCCTCCTCCCCACATCCCACTGGAAAGGGAGTGGCCTTTACAGAATCTTATGGGGACAAGAGGAGGGGGCTAAATGGATATTCCCAGGATCCAGAGGTCACTAAGCAACACAGTTAAAAAATAATAATAATCTTCCCTAGAAGTTGGGAACAGAAAATCAAGTTGCCACGAGTCTCTACAAGCATGAGAGAGAGAGAGAGAGAGAGAGAGAGAGAGAGAGAGAGAGAGATCACTTCGTGTCAGCTTGCCCATACCTGGGCAGTCCCCAACCAATATGCATTTCCTCTGGCTCTAAGATTTGTTTTATGGGCTGTTTTTTTGGGAAAGATGTAGAATAAGGTTTTTGAAATATCATCACTGAATGCTTCCAAGAAGACTCAGAACCCTGAGCAGAGAGGGAGGTGGGGTTGCTTCCCTGGGTAGGAGCCACAGGGAGTCCAGGACAGTCTGGCCAGCTCTGGATGGGGCTGGCCAAGCCCAGGGCAGAGGAGGTCATCTTGCAGAGAGGCCAGTGGACCACCCTGGGCAGGGCTGCTCCGCAGGGCTCACAAGTGGCTTGTTCTCTCCCAGACAGCTGGGCACCGGGCTCGGAGGAAAGGTTGGAGACAGCGTGTGTCTTGGCAGAGCTGGCGAGGAGGGTTTAGGAGATAGTCCGTTTATAAGAAGGGTGTTTGCATCTCCTGTGCTTATGCAGAAGAAAGCCAGCGTGGACTCCAAGAGGGCTGGAGCCTGGGGGGATTCGAAATGTGGAGAGAGAGATTATGGGGTAGGGAGATGGGAAAGTGGGAGGGCTGGGGGCCAGGTTTCTGCACCTCTTGAGCCGTCAGACAGCAGAGGGAGGAGGGCAGCAGCTTCGGTGCTTGCCCCATGTGACCGAGGCACAGAAAGCCAACCCAGGCTTAGGTCAACTGTCACTGACCGACATTTTCCAATACCCTTAGGAGGAACCTAGGCACATGCTCATTCAGCAGGCCCGATCACCACCATGGAAATACCAGGACGTGACCTGGCGAAGCATGCCACCCACCACCTGGAGGTGACGCTTGGCATCAGGATGCTTGCATATCAGCTGGTGTGAGCCGGATTCCTCTCAGAGGGGACCAACAGCCCCAGCTTGCCTGGAACTCTGCTGGCTTTCAGCCCCTGATGTCCTGCATCCTGGGAAAAAATCTGTCCGTCCTTGGAAAAACATTTTGGTTGGTAAATCATGCTGACTACGCACAGAGCTCGCCCTGGGTCTTTTCAAGCACATTGGTGATTCCGTTGCCAAAATAAGTCCCACTCCCACTGTGGCCTGCCTAGCACCATGCTGAGCCCATCAACGTGGTTCACGCGTGTCGTCGATGCTGATGTCCTGCCCCGCCTCCCCGGTGCACCCACCCCTTAGCTGCTGCCCGTGCCTCATGCAGGAAACTGACATGGACCTTCCTGGAGAACTGACCCGGGCTGCATCAAGCTAACCAGCTGGAGACGGGGCCTGCAGGGTCCCAGGCCTCGGTTGAATGCAGTGGTTCTCAGCCAGGTGACACGGGGCACGTCTAGAGACAATTTCGGTTGTCGTGACTGGGAGCATGCTACTGAACTCAGGTGGGCAGAGGTCAGGGATTCTGCTGAGTCTCCTTCGGTGCCCAGGTTATCCCCCAAGTGTCACTAGTTCCAAGGTGGAGAAACCTCGGTGCAATATGGCATCAACTTCTCTGTCACCTGATTGATTGACAGACGCCTTCCCTTGCTCCCCTCCCACGAATCTCGGTCCTCCCTCCTCAGACCATGTAAGTGCGGTTTGGACCCGAGAAGACAGCCCAGGATATTTGAGAGGAGACTTGGGCTGCTCCTGAGGAATTAAACCCCCTGCCTCCTGTCAGGTTCGCAGGAGCAGCGGCTGACACGAGGAGTCTCCCAGAGTGATTGATTAAGGAACTGCACCAGGAGAAACCACGGAGGATGAGGGAAGAAGACGCCCAGCCAGGGTGAGATCTCAGCAAAGCCTCGGCTTAGCCTGATCCTGCAGGGGAGCCTTGCTGTGTAAATTATAGCTCAGAGCGGGGCCCAACATTCAAGGCAAAGTAGCGGGGGCTCCGGCGCTGACCCGCCATGGCTGAGCTTCCCTACAAAAGCAGTGCTGGGCTCAGAAGCTCAATGCTGTCCCCCATCGAGGGGCCATCAGCTCCTGGACTTGCAGGCAAAGCATCCTGTATCCTCTGAGCAGACCTCCAAAGACAGTCACAGCTGCAGCCACAGGACGCACGAGGTCATAGAGCTGAGGACATTATCCCAGGAGGGGTAAGAGACAGGGACTCCGGGTGGAGCTCCAACAGTGCAAATCTGCTGAAAACCCAGGTGACCCGGTTAAAACCAATCACCCACTTCTGATCTGCAAAGTTCCAGATTCTGCACTTGTGTCCCTCCTCCCCAGGAGCCAGCAGACAGCCATAGTGGGTTGAGTACCCATGAGATGAATGGGAAGCATGGTGTGACCTTGGTGGGCACTCATTTCTTCACACCCAGGCCTCGCCACCGGTGTCTGCCATGCCTTCCCCTCACCTCCTAAGAGGCTGCAGATGTCTCTCCCTGCTCGTGATTTATTTGTCTCCAAGGTTGTTCATTAAAGGAAGCACATCTGTGCATCAAATCCGCCTGGCTTCATCAGCTGAGCGCTCTCCACTCCCTGGCAGACAGCCCTGCCTCCAAAGAACCATCTTCAGAATGTTCTTGAAGCCACACGTGAGCTGGAGGATGCTTGACAGGTCGGAATTTTCTTTCCAAAATTGGCTGTGGTCCTTCATTCTCAGCAGGGCGAATTTCCCGTTCCGTGGGATTTCCCAGGAGGACCCGGGCCCCAGGCAAGTGCCAAGACCGAGCGCCTCTCCTTGGTGCCATGGAATTGCCGTATCCTTAGGTCTCCTCCTTGGCAAGGGATGCTTCGATAGTGTACCACAGTGGATGGCTCATGCCACTGAAAGTATTGCCTCGCCATTCTGGAAGATCTGTGGGATCACAGCATGGGCAAGGCCGGCTCCTCCTGAGAGCCACGAGGTGAAAGGAAAGTGACCACAACACTCGGAGCAACCAAGAGATCTTTATTGCAGCAGTGCAACAAAGAGAAAAGAAAGAAAGAAAGAAGTGGGAGGGGGCAGCTGGGGAAGGCTTTTATAGCCCTTCTGCTGTGCTGCCTAAATCTAACAGGGTCTCTGGGTTTGCAAGCTGCCTTGTTGGCACACAAGGGGGTTAAGTACTTGGCTTTGAGGGGCGGGCTACATGTTCAGCCTTGAGCGGGGGCTTGGGCGTTTGGACTTAAAGCAAACAGGTGATAAAGAACTAGACAGAGGGTTTGAGCAGCCAGGTCATCCTGCAGCTAACTTTGTTTGGCCTGCCCTGCAGACAGCTTATTCAGCCTGTCCTGCACCTAACACGAGGCATGTCTGTTCCACGCCTCGCCCCTGCCGTTGGTTGGCAGACTTGGGTTACAGACCATGTGCCCCACCTCTGTCTTCACCTTGATGTGGGGGTCTCCTTGTGTGCACATGTCTGTGCCCACATTTCTCCTTTTGATGAGACACCCACCATATTGAATTCGGGACCCCCTCCTCTAATGTGGTCCGACGCCTTCAAGGACCCTGTTGTGAGGCCCTGGAGTTTAGGGCTTCAACAGGTGAGTATTTGGGAAATGCAACTCCGTCTCCAACAGGCGTCTCACAGCAGGACGGGCTGCCATCCCGTGTTGTTGGGATGATGTTGGAGTGAAGGGTGGAGGGGAGTGTTCACAGGACAGAGGAAGGGAAGATGGCCGGGGTGACAGACAGGTCAACTATGGTGAGAATGAGCCAGCCTTGGCCCACAGCCTCTGCTGGGCCTCCCGGTGGCACCAGTGTCTCCACACCCTCTGTGCACCTCTTCCTATCTGCCCACACCTGCCTTTTACCCCACATGTTCCCTCCCCCCACCTGGGACACACACACACACATACACACACGCACACACAGATTGGCCCCAGTTCCAGGTCGGCTGCCACCAGCTTGCTGCAGGTAACACCCTGACCGTGTCGTGGACACTCTCTCTGAAGACTCTGTCCCAAGGTTTGTGGATACCCTGGGCAAGGCGAGGCCCTTGACATCACTCCTCCTGGGCCACAGGGCCACCTTGACCAACAGAGGTGGGAGCCAACTGATAAGTGCTCCCGTCCTGGGGCCCCTGGCAGACACTTCTGAGATGCGTTTCATAGGACTCCTTGGGTCCAGCAGAAGAGGCACCAGACGCCTATGGTGTGGCCAGGTCCTCCGGCTCCTGCCCTGATCTTTTTCCTTCTCCGTGGGGTCAGTTCCTACGTTTGCTCTCTGTGCATGAACCTTGCCTCCGGCTCTGCTCTCAGACTCAGGCTAAGACCTTCTGGGCACTTCCACAAAAGGGAGTGGGCTTCTGCCTGGTGCCAACAGCACATCCCACCTCCTCCAACCCCCTCCCCATGGGGACAAAGAAAGCTTTCAGGGGACAGCATTGGTCGGGTGAGGAGAGAGGGTGGGCAGGGGCTGGGACACCTTCTCATTCCAGTGAGCTGAGATGTGCTAGGGGCTTGAGCGGAATCCCCTGGGCCACTGAGTAGCTCTATTTCCCATGAGCCCTGAGGCTTTCTGCAGCTAGTATTTGGAAGTGGGCTGGTCCTCCAAAAAAATAAATAAAGCCACCCTCCCAGGAGCCCCATCCCCATCCCCAACCCCCTCCCAGGAGCCCCACCCTGTAAGCATGGCACCCCTGGGGCTGTGTCAGCCCTGAGAGCAGGTCTCAGCAGGCGCTCTGGGCTGTGGCCAGGGCTTGAAGCTTTGAAGCCTCACCTTCCCATGAGGAGCCTTGGGCCAGTGGCTTCTGCTGTCCGCACCTTGGTATTCTGCTCTGTGCAATGGGCGTCCTAACAACGTGGAGGGCAGTGACCGCAGGGGAGCCCTGGGGAGTGGCAGGGGGCTGCGAGTGTTCTGCTTCTGCATCAAGGGTGCTGCTCTCTGGGTGTGTCTGGTGGGTGACCACTGAGGACGTCTGTGGTTCTTTAATAAGAACTTTTAAATGCAAAATAAAATATTACCTGCTGCTGCTGCTGCTGTTAGTGATGTAATTCATTCCAAGCTGTAGGAGAAGCTGGAGGCACTCTTGGCTGATGCCAGGACCCCAGGGGCCTTGCCTGGGGCCCTGGTCACTGGACACCCCTGAGCAAGAGCCCAGGTCACATGCTGGGGACCGCCCCCAGTTATCCCCATTTTACAGAAAGGGACACTGAGGCCCATAGAGTCAAGGTCACGGAAACACAGCCCGTGCTCCTGATGGCTGCCCTTCCCAGCGGGCCCCAGCCCTCCATCCCTTTCCTCCCCGCCCTCACCCCTGCCCTCTCTCCCCTCCCCCGCCAGTGCTTTTAGCCAGGCTGGGTCCTTGCCAAGTCTGGGCTGTCACAGCGTTCCCATCTTTGATCACCAGGCAGCCCAGATGTTGGGCTGATCAAAGGCAGCTGCTGCCTGGACCCTCCCCAGAGTGCACCATTATGGATGCTCTTGGAGAGGGCAGGAGCCTGGTGGGACAGATGCAGGATGTGACAAGGAGCCTTGCTGGGCGGGGCTCCGCCGGGTGGTGCCAGGGAGCTAGTTGGGCTCTTTGCCCTTCCAGGATGCTGCAGGTCTCAGAAGGACTGGGTCATGGCAGAGAAACGGGTGCTCAGCCCAGGACATGCTGCAGCTAGATCCAGGGGCCCTGGCCTCACGTCAGGTCACGCAGCACCATGTCAGAGGTGAACGAGGAGGCGGGCGGCAGCCTGGCTCCTGGGGATGATTCCCACCGTTGACGTGACCCCAGCATCTCACAGGTGCTCCAGAGACAAATTTCCTGCTACAGCTAAATTAATTTTTTTTTTAAAAAAGCAGAGCATGCAACAACATACACAAGATAACCTAGTGAGCTTTTATTTTTAAAATACGGAAGAACAGAGGGCAGAGAAAAACAGATACAGTGGGGGTGAATACAGTGGTCGATCTGTCGTTCGTTAATTTGACTCAATTTATAAGCAGACTCTCAAATCACAACACCTAGGTTGTATTCAATGTTTCCTGGTTTCCAGACACATGTTTACCTCAATTTTGGACAATTAACGTATGTGATTTTTGTTAATATATTTTTTTAATTTGGGAAAATTGTAAAAGCGTGCCTACTTGGATACCCACTTTCCAACAGATGTGATGTAACCAGGTAAACACTCCTGGAGGTGACGGATGGCCAGATACAAAGGTGGCATGTGCCAGGAGCCCTGCACTTGCAACCTGACTGGTGGGTGGAAACCCCACCTCGTCTCTCCTACCCATGGGCAAAAGGGGGATTTATGGTGTGCCCCCACCCCACCAGCCCTGGGATCACGCGGCCGCCTTGCTGGGGTGCGTGCTCTCTGTCCAGCTCTTTGCAGTGTTATTTGTAACAAGAGTTGTGGAAAGTGGGATTGTCCTGGGTTTGCCGGGTACAGAGATGGAGACAAGAAGAACCAGGAACTGTGGGTGCTGGAACCCGCACACACCAGCTTCTCCCTGCAGATCATTGCTCAGAAATTTCCAGAGTCAGTGGTTGAATGTGAAAATCATCCATTAAGGCATAAGATTGCAGCTTTGTGGTTGGGCACCTGCCTCGCACGTGCGGGAAACTGGCCCCAGCAGGAGCGTTGGTAGCCTGGAAACTGGCGATCACTATACAGCAGGTGTTGTGGTTCAGACGTGAGGTGAAGAAGGTTCAGAGGTGAAATGATGGGGTTCCGAGAGCTTAACCTAGTCAGCCTGTGAATCCAGTGGCATGGATTAGCTGGGGTCACCCTAGGCAGGGCGGGTGTGGCTGGAGGAGGCAGATCCCCGGGGTTGTCTGTGAGGTGGATAGTGTCCTTGTTGAGCAGAGCTCTCTCTGCCCCCCAACTGTCATGTCCTGAGCTGTTCTCCTCCGCCAAACTCTTCCCCAGGCACAGAGCAATGGAGTCCGCCATCTATTGACTGAGACCTCCGAAAACCATGAGCCCCAAATAAACTTTTCCTCCTCTAAGTTGTTCTTGTAGGGTCTTTTGGTCACAGAAGAAACCCCCCCACACACACACACACACAAACTAATACAGCAGGAATTCCCTGTTCCCCCACAATACTCTGTCCCCCTAGAAAACCATTGTTAAATATTTCCTAGCAGAGACACAAGGATCCCGAGTTCAAAGCCAGCCTCAGCAAGGGCAAGGCCCTAAGCAACTCAGGGAGACCCTGTCTCTAAATAAAATACAAAATAGGGCTCAGGACATGGCTCAGTGGCTGAGTGCCCCTGAGTTCAATCCCTGGTACCAAAAAAAAAAAAATTGGGGATAGAATGGTGAGGACAGAATTCAAAATACATTCACTCCTCCTTCATGCTGAGCTTCCTTTAAAATTGTCAAATAAAAATTGAACGTCTTGAAGATGTGGGACATGAGTTGACATACTAGACAGCACAGAATGACAAGCACAATCTTATGGACACCTACAAGCTCCCCCTCCCCCTCACTCCAGCATGTCTCACTCCACCCCTGAACCCAGGGGTGCCCTACCACGGAGCTGCACCCCCAGCCTTTTTTATATTTTATTTTGAGACAGGGTCTCGCTAAGTTGCCGAGGCTGGCCTCAAACTTGCGATGCTCCTGCCTCAGCCTCCTGGGCCACTGGGATTACAGGAGTGCACCACCACATCCAGAAGTACAGACAAAGGTCCCAACCCTGACTTTAGCCATGAATGGGGTGTGCACACTGGCTTCCTGGGGCCCACAGCTGAGAGCTACACCTGGTGGCTGAGAATCGTGACAGTACTTACTGAGCACTTGTGCATACCGGGGTGCATACTTGTGCATACTTGGGCAAGTGCTTCAAGGTAATTATCCCATCTCTTCCCACCATAGATGCTTGGACATTGAAATATGCTGAAGAAAACCCACTTTATGTTTCTATTTCCCCCAGTCAAACATTACACAAACCATTCCAAGCCTTTGGAATAGAAGAGCAAAGAAAAAAGAAAGCCCAATTCATAGATATCCTGGTTTCTCTTCTGTCACTCTCTGTCTTGAAACCGTCATGTAAACACCAATCCTGGCAGTCAGCAGTCTGTCAGCCAGCAGGCCGGAGCAATACCCCCCAAGACCAACTTTAACACAATCAGAGGGACCCTCCCCATAAAGATCTGGTCTCCCCTCTGCCTGCCCGTGCCTTCGTCACACAGTAACCGCCCACCGCCCTGATCTATCCACATTTGCTGAGTGCTGAACAGACCCAGCTCCCCTGGTTGCCATCTCTGTGCCCTCAAACGGGTGGCTTGGCTTAAAGGGCAGTGCCCGTGAGCTCCCCGTGTGACCATTCCAGACAGCACTTGCTTGTCACTTGTGTGGGTGTTGGGGGTTATGGCTCCTGGTCATCAGGGCTGTTCTCTCAGCACGGACGGATGCGGGAGAGGTGGCAGGGCGTCTGGAGGCGCCCCCTGAGTGGCCCACAGCCCTGCCTCCACACTCCCGAGCTGCGGCCTCCCCCCTCCCTCCCTCCACCATGGCCCCTGAGAGCATGAGACCAGGGAGGGGCTGATCAATCACAGGACTTTAAAGGACTGCTGGCGTTTGGACACGGTGTCCTCCAGTGTTTCTCTTAGCTACATGGTAACACCCGTTTGTTTAGAACTCACAGCAAATACATCTTGGAGAGGTCTTTGATCCCTGGCAGCTGTGTACATGTGAGTGAGGCCGAGTCCCAGGGCAGAGAGGACCTGGGAAGGAGGCGGGCTGGGCCGGTCTCTCTCATGCCCTCTGGGCTTGGCACTTCACCCCAGGCCTCACTCCAGCATGTCATGCTTGGAGACCAAAGTGAAAGCAATAGCCCAAGCTCCAATGTCAGAGGGTCCTAGGTTCAAGTCCCGGCTCTGCCACTTTCCAGCTGCGTGACCTTGGGCAAGTCACTCAACCTCTCTGGGCATTACTTTCTTCATCTGTAAAATAGACATGATCATAGTTCTTGAAGTCAGTAGCTTGCATGGCAGTCAATGGGATCATGCACTTGAAGAGCCTGGGGTAAGGCAGGAACCTAACAAATCTTTGAATGAACAAGACGTTTGGCTGTGCTTACTGGAAAGGCAGAGTAACCCTGTAACTGAAGTGTTACAGACGGCAGCCCTACGGGCTAGCCCCATGACCGCCTCTGAGTTACTCCCTTCTGAGTCTCAGTCTCCTCGTCCATAAAAGGGAAATGATAAATCTCTCCCTAAATGAGCTGAGGCAATACTTTAAAGTGCTTAGAACATACCTCAGCACATGGAGCCCTCTGTAGACATACCACCTCCCTTGCTAATGTAATGAGCAGCAGCAGCAGCTGCTGTGTGACTACAGGTATTGCCCCTACCTCTCTGAACATCTTCTTATCAGAAGAGGGTAGTCATAAAAATAACAAAGAAGAAAAAGGGTAAGCTTTCCTGGTGGGTAGAGTTGAGGAAGTCATGAAGTGAGATCACAGGGGGCGGCGGAGGGGATGTCAGCCACACATTAGGGTCATCCAAGGACAGATGGTGCCACCTTTGCCTCAGTTTCCCACCTGGCACCTCAGATGCTTTCTCCCACCTAGTGATTCCAACACCACATTGGGTGTGGCCCCGAAGGCTGTGGGTGGACAAAGTCCCCTTTTCCTCCTGGCCTCCTAGACTGTGTCCCCCGTTTCCTGGAGTAGCCTGAGGCAGCCTCCTCCATAACCATAAAGACCTGCACCGCCTCCTCCTTCAGGTCCTGGGGTCAGGGTGGGGGGGAGCCCTCTCTGTCTGCCTGGGGAACTACATTTCCCAGCATGCCTTGCAGCTAGAGGGTCATGTGGCTGAGTCCTGGCCAATGGTAAGCAGGTATACCTTGCTGGGACCCTAAAGATGCCTTTGTGGGTGTCTGACCAGCAGCAAGGGCGCCTGCTCTTCCTCCTTGCCTCCTCCTTCCCATCTGCAATGTGGAGAAGTTGGCTGGAGCAGCACAGCGTGTCCTCCATCTTGAACCACCCTGTGTCTCTCCCCCCTCTTATGAGGACACCAGTCCTACTGGATCAGGACTTATGTCCTCATTTCACCTTAATTACCTCCATAAAGTCCCTAATACAGCCGCACTGGGGGCCACTAGGAATGCAGTGGGGACACAGTTCTGTCCCTGCTGTCCCCTCTCAGGCAGACAGTTGGACGCGTACCTCCACAGCATGGCTGGCATGTTGGTGGCACGCTCCTGCGGCCAGAGAGAAGCCAGGGAGGCTGTGGACAGAGGCTGGCCTCCCTCCCCCACAAGCAGGGCCTGGCTGGAGGGGGAGGGAGAGGGGGTGTCCACATCCCCTCCCCCTCTGAACGTGCCCAAGTTCCCAGAAACTCAAATCCCGCAGCTTAACCAAGAAAAAAAAAAAATGATGCTTATGAATGCCCCCCCCCCAAGAACAGCACATAGGAACATTGAGCGGGAAGGGAATCTGCTGAACCCCGAGGGGGCGGGACACTGGCGCTCCTGGGGCTAGGCCACCCACCCCCCCTCGATGCTGTCTTCGCACCTGCTCCCTGGAGGCCAGCTCCTGCCTGGGGAGCCCCAAGAAACCACATGGAGAAGTCATCAGGACGTCAGGACACCTGACCAAGGGCGTCTGCTCTTGAGACCCGGGGACCACGTCTGCCCAAGTGTGTCCGTGAGCATATAAATGGATGCTTGAGCCAGGGTCACCATCGGGATCCAGACTGTCCCCTGAGGCTCCTGTGGTCCCCAATGCAGCAGTGTTCAGAGGTGGGGCTGTGGGTGTGACTGGATCACGAGGGCTGTCCTCCCCAGTGGACCTAGTTAGGAGTGGGTGGGTCCCTGGGGACATGGCCTTGGGGCTGAATCTTGTCCCTTGCCCCTTTCTTTCACGCTCTGCTCTCGGCTGCCTAGGGGTAAGCAGCCTTCCTCCCCCTCGCCCTTCCTCCATGATGCTCTGCTTCTCTGCAGTCCGGAAGCAATGGAGCCAGGGCCCAATGTGGAACTGAAACCTTTGAACCCATGAGACAAAATCCACCTTTCCTCCTTTAAGTGGCTTTTCTCAGGTATCTTGTCACAGCATCAGAAAGCTGACTGACACCATGGCTTTGGGGATAATTCCTCACACAGCCTTTGTAACTAGAACCCTGGCTGTTCTCTCTTTGGAGCTGCTAAAAAGAAAGTACCACAATCTAGGGGACTTAACAATGGAAATGTATTCTCCCACGGTTCTGGGGACCTGAAGTCCAAAACCAAGGCATCAGCAGAGCCGTGCTCCCTCTGAAGGCTCTGGGAGAATCTGTTCTGGGTCTTTCTCCATTTCCTTGGTTGCTGGTGGTCCTTGACCCTCCTTGCCAAGGGCATGAATGCATGGCTCTACTCCATGCCTCTGCTGCCACAAGGTGTCCCCCTGAGCGTCTCTTATAAGAACAGCAGCCATTTTGGACTAGAACCCCCTTCATCCAATACCAACCTATCTGAATTTGACTACATCTGCAAAGACCCTATTTCTCAATCAGGACAAATCCACAGATACTGTGAGTCAGGACTGCCAGGCCTCTCTGGGGAGAACACAGTTCAACCCCCCTACACAAATAGTCAAGGTAGGTAGTACATTTTGTGGGTGGATCAAACCAAGGCTCAGAGAGGTGGAGTGATACCAGAGAGAGGGGAGTGGGGGAGAGCAGCACCCCTTCCCCTTCCATGCCCTGCCCTCCCTCCTGACATCTTCTCCATCCAGCATGGCACCCAGTAGATGCCAGAGTGGCTCCGTCCTCTGGTGTCCAGGTGGACACAACCAAAAGGAGACCCCCACATGGGGTCACAGGACGGGAAGCCCCTTGGGTTGGGATGTTGGTTGCATGTCTCCCCTGCAGGGCCACCTCAGGATGGTGGCATCCCTGAGGGTCCCAGCTGCCCCAGATAATGCCCTGTACATGCCCCCTCTGGGCTCAGGAGCCAGGCCCTCCCCTCCCCACCTCAGCACTAGAGATGGTCACTGCACTTCCCTGGGACCGTCCCTGGGCCCTGGGCGCTCTCAGTTTTACGGGTCACAGGGCTATGCTTCCTCTGAAGGCCTCAGGAGGGACTATACTTTGCGTCTTCCCATTTCGGGGGGCTCCCGCCAACCCTGGGGCTGTGGCCCCATCACCCCATCCCCCACTCCTCTGTGTGGGCCAATCCCAGGGCCGACCTGGGAGATCCAGGGCGATCCCAACTCAGGTCCCTTGGCTTCTTGACACCACAATTTTTAGGGTGTGGACAGCCTATGGGGGCCACTTCTGGGGCTCCCCCGTTGCAGGGCCTTGGCTTTCCCTTAGGCTGCCTGCACCTTTGGGGGCCATCTCTCCAGCCAAGTCCCTGAAGAGCCCCAGGGGCTGCTTCCCTGCCTGGGACCCTGCCCAGCACCTCCCCTGCCCCCCTCCCCAGCCCGACCTCCCTCTGGAGCCACCTGCACTTAGCTGCCTTTGGCTTCTCCAAGTTACAGGTTCAAATCTATGTGTGGACGCAGAAATGTTGACCAACTCTATAGCCTGGCGCTGCGTTGAGCTGGCTCCTTCTGTAGAGAAAGCAGGGATCTGTCTCCCTGCAGCGGCAAAATCGGGAATAAACCTCACCACTGTGCACCTGGCCAGGTTGGGAAGGAGGCTCAGCCTCAGGGAGCCTCCCTGTTCTGCGCCCCGGCTTATCCGTGGTCCTCTCGCGCCACCTGCTGGCCAATATGTAGAACTGCGGGAAATTTTCTAGCACGCGCAAAGGTGGTCTGAGCCCAGATGCCTCCTGGTCACTAAGCAGCAGGGAAAATGAGTTGGGGACAGTGGAAACCAAAACCTAAAGCAAGCAAAGAGGCATCGAGCTGGCCCGGTCCATGGCAGCTAGGATGCAGGCTCCAAACCCTCGCCTCCTACTCCCAGCTCCATGAGCTCAGGGAAGTCATTTCATCTCTCTGCTGAGTGTCTTCATCTGTATTAATTGTCCCTATATCACTAGGTTGTTTTGAGGGTTTTTTTGTGACCCAACAAAATATGATTTCGTGGTTGCTGTTATGGGTACTGTACTGGACGGTATGAATATATCATCTCTAATCCTCGCCACCACCCTGAAAATGGGTGTCAGTGATCCTGCTTTATAAATGAGGCAAGAGGTTCAGAGAAGGTGACTGACTTACCCAAGGTCCCACAGCATGAAATGTCAGCATTGGAATTTGAACCCAGATCTCCCCACTTCCTGTGTCTACCCACATCCTTTCCAGGGCTCCCTATCCCTGAGGATCTCAGGATTAGCTAGTTCACGTCAAGGTGTTCCAGGGTTCACCTCAGCCAGCACAAGGGGAGAGGACAGGCAGGTAGATGGTGGCACTATTTATTTCTTAAAGAAAAGCCAGGGGGCAGGAGGGCACATCTAGGAACAGACCTTAGATGTGACCTTGACATCACAGCCACCTTCTCTTCTAACATGGTGCCCACGATGGCAAAGCACTTGCCCCACAGGGAATGTGTTCAGTGAGAACCTTAAGGGTGTGTCTTAACTTCAGTCTCATCCACTAGATAGGACTCCACGGAGGCAGGGACTTGTCTGTCCGATTGCCACCTCGTGCTCAGTGGCTGGCCGTGGCTGGCACAGGACAAGTTCTCCATAGACACCCGAATGAATGAGCAGATTTGCTCACGTGTGAAGGTGGTGATGGTCTTAAGGGGACGTGTTCCACCAACGGCCGCTCTGTGGTCTGAGGACCTGGGGCTCAAATATCTTGAGAGGAA
The DNA here is from genome assembly GCF_021218885.2 of Marmota monax. Classification (NCBI taxonomy): domain Eukaryota; kingdom Metazoa; phylum Chordata; class Mammalia; order Rodentia; family Sciuridae; genus Marmota; species Marmota monax. The sequence goes on from NW_026692591.1 coordinate 113,542, forward strand.
GCTGCTGCCCGTGGGCAGGATCTGTGGAGTAGGTGGAGGGCAGCGGTCAGTGGCTGCACCTCGAGGCTACAGTCAAGAAATGGACTTATCACAGGCAGCCAGGGTCACAGACGCAGGGGATTTGCAGCCTCCAGAGCCCAGGACAAGACGCAACCAGCTCATGGTCTTCAAATGAGTTTGGCTTAGCCAGACGCAGCGGTGCACACCTGCAATCCCTGCAGCTCGGGAGGCTGAGGCAGGAGGATTTCAGGTTCAAAGCCAGCCTCAGAAAGTTAGCGAGGCTTTAAGCATCCTGATAAGACCCTGTTTCTCAAAATTTTAAAAATAAATAAAAAGGGCTGGGGATGTGGTTCAGTGGAGGAGCACCCCTGGGTTCAGTCCCTGGTACCACAAAGAGAGAGAGAGAGAGAGAGAATGAATTGGGCCTTTCCCCAGCCCCACCCTGTGTGATGGATGGTCTGTGGTTTCTGCAGTTCCTGGTGGACATTTATGGTTTCCTGCCACGATCAGGAGGGGCCCCCACATCTCCATGGTTCAGCGCCGGCTGTGCCTATGGGGAGGTCAAGGCTCAGCTGCTTCCTGATCACACAAGTGTGGCCGAGACGGGTCACACCTGGTCTCCTGTGTAAGTTCCCCTGGCCACCTGGGAAGTTGTTGACCTAAGAGAGCCCCAGCAGACACCCCCTAAAGTCATGCAGTTTGTCGTTGGGGACAAGTTGACATCACAGCCAAAGACTCATCAGCCAACCAGTAAGTAAACAAGCTAAGACGAGGTGCAGAGCCCGCCCCCATGGCCACGCAGAGCGCTCCTGGGGGTCCGTCCACGTCTAGGCCCACAGACGGCCTGCGCCCCTCCTTCCCTGCGTTTAAAATATCTTCTAAAAACGTCGCGCAAACTCTACTTTTGAGTAGGTTTTAGATTGACAAGGAAAGTCGTGGGAACGGTACGGACAGTTCCGGCATGCCACCCCCGTGCAGTGTCCTTAGCTCTGCTCTGGTTCTTAGTCACAGTCAACCAGCGTGGACGCATCGCCTGTCACTAAGGTCTGGCGACATTCAGATTTCCTTAGCTTTTACCCCGCGTCCTTTCTCTGTCCCAGGATCCCACGTTACGCCGAGTCCCCAGGTCTCCGTGGGCTCCTCCTGGCTAGGATGGGTTCGCAGTTGTCCCTCGTTGTTTGCGACCCTGACAGCTCTGGGGAGTGCTGGTAGGTTTTCCGGAGTGTCCCTCACGGTGCCGTTGGTGTTCTCATGGGTGGACCTGATGATGATCTTGGGCAAGATGTCACAGAGGCTCAGATGTCATTGATGTGATGTCAAACCAGGGCCACATGCGGTCACAGTGCCTGGTCACAGTTGACATTGACCTTGACCACTTGGTCTGAAAGGTGGGAGCAGACCCATCCTGAGGTCCCCAGAGGGAGGCAGCCTGCCCACCTCCTGACTTGGACCCCCTTTCCCGGAGAACTGAAGACTGTGACGAGTGCGGTTCTCAGTCACTAAACCTGCAGCACCCGGGGTCACCCACAGGGTGCCAGGACCAGTTTAGGACGGTGGGGACAGGGGAAGAAGTGGTGGGTGATGGAACTGGCCATCAGAGTAGACAGGCTGAGGACGCGGGAGGGGTCTCAGGACAGTCCCAGGTTTCCGGGGGATGTTGATCCCGTTCATTTGGCCTGAGACCCACCAACCTGTGCAGGACGCCAAGAGTCCAGGCCCGGGAGCATTTCTCCCCCATGGGCCTTTCCCTGGGTGGGATGTAGTTCCCTTGGGGACCAGCCCCGACTTCTCACAGCCTGGAGGTCACCCCGCCGTGGCAGGAGCTGGCTAGACCTCCCTGGTTGACTCAGACCCCAGGCACAGTCCCTGGTGGGGTCCAGGGACCCCCGGATTGTATTTGCAGGGACGGAACAGGAGTCAGGAGACCAGGAGGGCTAATAATAACGTCCAATAACGCGCAGGCTTATGAAGGGCCCGGGAACACGGAGCCTCTGAATGTCCCTCTCCTCCCCACATGTGGTGGCCACATTTCCCGGGCAGGCCTGGGGACGTGGAGATCCGTAAGAGCATTCCATTTTCTTTTAATACCTTTCAAACACCTTCTGATTTGCGAATGTCTTTGGGGAAGGCTATATTTAGTCGTAGGTTTTAATAAAGGCCATTCATGAGGATCATAAAAAAACTTATGAAGCCAGCCAGGGCCGGTGGGCAGCCCCCTCTGACCTCTCATCCAAGGCTCATGCCTCGAAGCCACCCCCAAAAGGCATCCTGACAGGGCCACGGGCACAGAACCCCCCCACCCCCCCATGGTCATTTAATTAAAGACATCAATAAATAGAAATAGTTGTTGAATAAATGAATGATCTCAAAACAAGGTCCCCCCAAGTCATTTCCAGGGTGGAGGGTATGTTTTTAAATTAAAAAAAAATTAATAATTGTGCTTTCTGAGGGGGTCACCATCAGATAACTGGCTTAGGTACCACCTCAGACATTTACCATTTCTTGGTATTGGGAACATGTAAAATCCTCTCTCTGGCTGTTTTGAAGTAGATACTTGTTGTCTAGCATGGGTTGTCGAGGGTGCGTTGTTATGTGTGTGAGTTTTAACTGAACAGGCATCCACGGAGGTCAGAGGCAGGGTGAGGTCTGGCCTTCCCCAACCCTAATCCCCAGACTGATGATGTCACCTTATTTGGAAAAAGGGCTTTGCAGATGTAATTGAGGGTTTTTTTTTTTTTTGTACCAGGGATTGAACTCAGGGTCACTTGACCACTGAGCCCCATCCCCAGCCCTATTCTGTATTTTATTTAGAGACAGGGTCTCACTGAGTTGCTCAGGGCCTCACTTTGGTTGAGGCTGGCTTTGAACTCACAATCCTCCTGCCTCAGCCTCCCAAGCCACTGAGATGACAGGCATGAGCCACTGCATCCAGACTAACTGAGGGTCTTGAGATGAGATCGTCCTGGATTTAAAGCATCCTCAGCCCAGTGGCAGGTGTGTCATCAGAGGTGAGGAGGGACGTAGGGTGGACTCAGACATCAGAGAGGAGGGGCCACAAGAAGACAGACACGGGGCCTGGAGCCATGCAGTCACAAGCCAAGGAGCCCTGGGGTCCCAGAGGCTGGAAGAGGCGAGGGAGGGCCCTCCCCTAGAGCCTTCAGACAGCATGGCTGTGCCCACAGCGTCATTTTGGGATTCCTGTCCTCCAGAACTGCCAGAGAACAATTTCTGTTATTTTAAGCTGCCTGGTTTCAGGTAATTTGTTACAGTAGCTCCAGGGAACCAGTGGGCCCCACAGTCCTTTCACTTAAAGACACAGAGACGGTGTGGCTGCCACATGGCTGTGCATGCTATCTTTGGGGGCTTGGAGTGAAAAAAAATTAAAATTACAAAAGGTTTCTTAGTATGAAGGGTGTGTCCCTCCAGCCACACACCTGCTTCCTGGTCCCCTCCCAAATTCACAGGGCAGAGTCCCACCTTCTAGAACCCCTCGTGGCGACTTCATTTGGAGACTGGATGGTCAGGTTAAAATGTGCTCATTAGGACCACACTAGCCACCAAGGTGACGTGGCCACCATCCTGATGGGGCTTCTGTGAGCACGAGAAGAGGCTGAGATGGGGCAATGAGCCCACCACCCAGGCCACACCAAAGGTCACCCAGAAAGGAGGGGAGGGAGGGGCATATCCCACGGAGGACTGTTCCTAAGTGCACGGGGGCCCTAGCTCACAGGAACGGGAGGAACAGGGGGGGACTGCACTCCGTGCTCCTCTGTCCACCTGAGTGACAGCACTTGTCACACACTAGTTAGCACTTGGCTTCAAGGCCCACCCTGGGTGCTGCTCACTCTCTAGTGGTCAGTCTCCCGAGCACTGACCTGCTCCTCCACCCTGCTCTGCACCCACGAGCTACCTGTGTGTGCCTGGCGCTCCGACCATGTCTCTGGTCTCTGGCTGGCTCAGCCTATGTGAGGCCCCAACAGGAAACAGGAAGTAGGAGGGAAACAGGACAGGGCAGGGGACTCCCATACCCTTCTGGGACTCCCATACCTCTGCTTCTGTCTTCGCACGACTGACTTCTTGTGTCTCTCATAGGGACACTTGTCACTAGATCAACATCCACTCTGATGACACAGGACCCTCTCATTTTGTGATCCTTCATCACATGGGCAAAGACTTTTCTTCCAAACAAGGTGACAGTCACAGGTGCCAGGGGCCAGGATGAGGAGGTATCTTTGGAAGGGACACCTTCTCCTGGTGCCTGCTGCAGCATTTTGCAAAGACAGATCTGCTCGGGCCCCTTGGGCACCTTGAGGTGGGAAGACCACGTGGTCCCATCTGTACCCTGGAATCAGCTAAGTATGTTCCTGGTAGTGACGTCTGTGTGCTGGTGCTAGGGCAGACGCATGAGCTCCGTGCATCTGGAACTCAGGGAGGAAGAGATGGGTTCAAGGACACTATGTCTGAGCTGGTCTTGGAGAATGGGGACAGGGGTTGCTTCAGAAAGATACACAAATGGCCCAAAGTTCACAAATAGATGCTCAAGAACAGGAGCCAACAGGGACCTGCAAACCCAAACCACAGGGAGACGTGGCTTTACCCCCACTAAGGTGGCCAGAATGGGTGGAGACCTAGTAAGAAGCCAGAAGAGATGGGGAAACGGGAACCTTCAAATGCCACTGATAAGGAGGTCACACGGTGCAGCTGCTGTGTGGCTCGGCGATGCCCCTCCCAGGAATACACCCCTGAGAAACAAAGACACACTTGCACAAAAACACTTGAAAGCTCATGGCAGTGTTATCCACAATAGCCACAGGTGGAAACAGCCCAGATGTCCATCAGCGGAGGACTGGGTGATGAAATGTTCTTTATCTGCCCATGAGATATTACCCAGCAGGCAATGGAGGGAAGCACCAACTCACCTTGCTCAGGATGAACCTCGAAAGCAGGATGCTAAATGAAGGA
>NW_026692592.1:0-5054 GCF_021218885.2 Marmota monax
CTATACTAATACTACAAATACCTAACCCTAGCCCTAATTCGAGTCCTAACGCTAACTTTATTTTTTTTTAATTTTTTATTTTTTTAGAGCACTTTAATTATATTTTTTTTTTGCTTTTTTTATTGGTTGTTCAAAACATTATAAAGCTCTTGACATATCATATTTCATACATTAGATTCAAGTTGGTTATGAACTCCCAATTTTACCCCAAATACAGATTGCAGAATCACATCGGTTACACATCCACATTTTTACATAATGCCCTATTAGTAACTGTTGTATTCTGCTACCTTTCCTATCCTCTACTATCCCCCCTCCCTCCCCTCCCATCTTCTCTCTCTACCCCATCCACTGTAATTCATTTCTCTCCTTGTTTATTTTCCCATTCCACTCACAACCTCTTATAGGTAATTTTGTATAACAATGAGGGTCTCCCTCCATTACCATGCAATTTCCCTTTTCTCTCCCTTTCCATCCCACCTCATGTATCTGTTTAATGTTAATCTTTTCTTCCTGCTCTTCCTCCCTGCTCTGTTCTTAGTTGCTCTCATTATATCAAAGAAGACATTTGGTATTTGTTTTTTAGGGATTGGCTAGCTTCACTAAGCATAATCTGCTCTAGTGCCATCCATTTCCCTGCAAATTCTATGATTTTGTCATTTTTTAGTGCTGCGTAATACTCCATGGTGTATAAATGCCACATTCTTTTTTTTATCCATTCATCTACTGAAGGGCATCTGGGTTGGTTCCACAGTCTAGCGATTGTGAATTGTGCTGCTATGAACATCGATGTAGCAGTATCCTTGTAGTACGCTCTTTTAAGGTCTTCAGGGAATAGTCCAAGAAGGGCAATAGCTGGGTCAAATGGTGGTTCCATTCCCAGCTTTCCCAGGAATCTCCATACTGCTTTCCAGATTGGCCGCACCAGTTTGCAGTCCCACCAGCAATGTACAAGAGTACCCTTTTCCCCACATCCTCTCCAGCACTTGTTGTTTGACTTCATAATGGCTGCCAATCTTACTGGAGTGAGATGGTATCTTAGGGTGGTTTTGATTTGCATTTTTTCTGACTGCTAGAGATGGTGAACATTTTTTCATGTACTTGTTGACTGATTGTATGTCCTCCTCTGAGAAGTGTCTGTTCAGGTCTTTGGCCCATTTGTTGATTGGGTTATTTGTTTTCTTATTGTTTAATTTTTTTGAGTTCTTTGTATACTCTGGATATTAGGGCTCTATCTGAAGTGTGAGGAGTAAAAATTTGTTCCCATGATGTAGGCTCCCTATTTACCTCTTTTATTGTTTCTCTTGCTGAGAGAAAACTTTTCCGTTTAAGTAAGTCCCATTTGTTGATTTTTGTTATCAACTTTTGTGCTATGGGTGTCCTATTAAGGAATTTGGAGCCCGACCCTACAATATGTAGATCGGAGCCAACTTTTTCTTCTATCAGACGCAGAGTCTGTGATTTGATATCTAGCTCCTTGATCCACTTTGAGTTAACTTTTGTGCATGGCGAGAGGAGGGGATTCAGTTTCATTTTGTTGCATATGGATTTCCAGTTTTCCCAGCACCATTTGTTGAGGATGCTATCCTCCCTCCATTGCATGCTTTTAGCCCCTTTATCAAATAAATAGTTGTAGCTTTGTGCATTAGTCTCTGTGTCCTCTATTCTGTACCATTGGTCCACCCTCCTGTTCTGGTACCAGTACCATGCTGTTTTTGTTGCTATTGCTCTGTAATATAGTTTTAAGTCTGGTATCGCTATACCTCCAGATTCGCACTTCCTGCTTAGAATTGCTTTTGCTATTCTGGGTCTTTTATTTTTCCATATGAATTTCATGATTGCTTTATCCATTTCTACAAGAAATGCCGTTGGGATTTTGATTGGCATTGCATTAAACCTATAGAGAACTTTTGGTAATATCGCCATTTTGATGATGTTAGTTCTGCCTATCCATGAACAGGGTATATTTTTCCATCTTCTAAGATCTTCTTCTACTTCTCTTTTTAGGGTTTTGTAGTTTTCATTGTATAAATCTTTCACCTCTTTTGTTAGGTTGATTCCCAAGTATTTTTTTTTTTTTTTTGAGGATATTGTGAATGGAGTGTTTTTCCTCATTTCCGTTTCAGAAGTTTTGTCGCTGATATACAGAAATGCCTTTGATGTATGCGTGTTGATTTTATATCCTGCCACTTTGCTGAATTCATTTATTAGTTCTAATAGTTTTTTTGTAGACCCATTTGGGTCTTCTAGGTATAGAATCATGTCATCTGCAAATAGTGATAATTTAAGTTCTTCCTTTCCTATTTTTATGCCTTTAATTTCTTTCATCTGTCTAATTGCTCTGGCCAGTGTTTCGAGAACTATATTGAATAGAAGTGGAGAGAGAGGGCATCCCTGTCTTGTTCCAGATTTTAGAGGGAATGACTTCAGTTTTTCTCCATTCAGAATGATGCTAGCCTGAGGCTTAGCATACATAGCTTTTACAATGTCGAGGTAAGTTCCTGGTTATCCCTAGTTTTTCTAATGTTTTGAACATAAAGGGATGCTGTACTTTGTCAAATGCTTTTTCTGCATCTATTGAGATGATCATATGGTTCTTATTTTTAAGTCTATTGATGTGGTGAATGACATTTATTGATTTCCGTATATTGAACCAGCCTTGCATCCCAGGGATGAATCCTACTTGATCACGGTGCACAATTTTTTTGATGTGCCTTTGTATCCGATTCGCCAGAATTTTATTGAAGATTTTTGCATCAAGGTTCATCAGAGATATTGTTCTGTAGTTTTCTTTCTTTGAGGTGTCTTTGTCTGGTTTCGGAATCAGGGTGATGTTGGCCTCATAGAATGAATTTGGCAGAGCTCCTTCTTTTTCTATTTCCTGAAATAACTTGAAAAGTATTGGTATTAATTCTTCCTTAAAGGTTTTGTAAAACTCCGCTGTATACCCATCCGGTCCTGGGCTTTTCTTGGTTGGAAGTCTTTTGATTGCTTCTTCTATTTCATCTATTGTTATTGGTCTGTTTAAGTTGTGAGTATCCTCCTGACTCAGTCTGGGCAATCATATGACTTAAGGAATTTATCGATGTCTTCACTATCTTCTATTTTATTGGAATATAGGTTTTCAAAATAATGTCTAATTGTCTTCTGTATTTCTGTAGTGTCTGTTGTGATATTGCCTTTTTCATCCCGTATGTTAGTAATTTGAGTTCTCTCTCTTCTTCTCTTCGTTAGCATGGCTAAGGGTCTGTCGATCTTATTTATTTTTTCAAAGAACCAACTTTTAGTTTTCTTAATTTTGTCAATAGTTTCTTTTGTTTCAATTTCGTTGATTTCTGCTCTGATTTTAAATATTTCTTGCCTTCTGCTACATTTGCTGTTGTTTTGCTCTTCCTTTTCTAGGGCTTTGAGATGAAGTGTGAGCTCATTTATTTGTTGGTTTTTCCTTTATTTGAGGAATGACCTCCAAGCGATGAATTTCCCTCTTAAAACTGCTTTCATTGTGTCCCATAGATTCCGATATGTTGTGTCTGTATTTTCATTTATCTCTAAGAATTCTTTGATTTCCTCCTTTATGTCTTCTGTAACCCATTGATCATTCAGTAACATATTGTTCATTTTCCATGTGATGTAGGATTTTTCCTTCCTTCTTTTATCATTGATTTCCAGTTTCATTCCATTATGATCAGATAAAATGCATGGTATTATCTCCACCCCTGTATATTTAATGAGGGCATTTACTATGGCATAATATATGGTCTATTTTTGAGGAGGATCCATGTGCTGCTGAGAAAAAAGTATATCCACTTGATGATGGTTGATATATTCTATATATGTCAGTTAAGTCTAGGTTGTTGATTGTGATATTGAGTTCTATAGTTTCTTTTTTCAGCTTTTGTTTGGAGGATCTGTCCAATTGTGAGAGAGGTGTGTTGAAGTCACCCATAATTATTGTGTTGTGGTCTATTTGATTCTTGAACTTGAGGAGAATTTGTTTTATGAACGTCGTAGCACCATTATTTGGTGCATAAATATTGATAATTGTTATGTCTTGTTGGTGAATGGTTCCTTTAAACAGTATATAATGTCCTTCCTTATCCCTTTTGATTAATTTAGTCTTGAAGTCAATTTTATTCGATATGAGGATGGCCACCCCTGCTTGCTTACGAGGACCGTGTGTGTGGTATATTTTTTCCCAACCTTTCACCTTCAGCCTGTGTATGTCTTTTCCAATCAGATGTGTCTCCTGGAGGCAGCATATTGTTGGATTTGTTTTTTTTAATCCATGTTACCAGCCTAGGTCGCTTTATTGGAGAGTTTAAGCCATTAACGTTTATAGTTACTATTGATATATGGTTTGTACTTCCAGCCATGTTTGATTATTTATCTTCTTCTTTTTTTTTAAATTTAGTTTGGTTCTCCATGGTTAGCTTTACCCCCGCCCTCTGTCTTTATAGAGGCACTTCCCACTGATGGTTTTGGTTATTATTTTTCATTTCTTCCGCGTGTAGTGTTTTGCTCAAGATGCTTTGCAATGCTGGTTTTCTGGCTGAAAATTCTTTTAGCTTTTGTTTATCATGAAAGATTTTTATTTCGTTGTCGTACCTGAAGCTTAATTTTGCTGGATACAGAATTCTTGGTTGGCATCCATTGTCTTTCAGTGTTTGAAATACGTTGTTCCAGGATCTTCTCGCTTTCAGCGTCTGTGATGGAAAATCCGTTGTTAACTTTATTGGTTTACCCCTGAATGTAATCTGCCTCCTTTCTCTTGTAGCTTTTAATATTTTCTCTTTGTTCTGTATATTGGATATCTTCATAACAATGTGTCTTGGCATTTGTCTACTGTGATTTTGTGTGCTCAGTGTCCTGTATGCATCTACAATTTGTATATCCATTTCCTTATTTATTTCTGGAAGGTTTTCTGTAATTATTTCATTCAGCAGGTTACTCATTCCCTTGGTTTGAATCTCTGTACCTTCTTCTATCCCGATGACTCGTAGGTTTGGTTTTTTTATGTTATCCCATATCCCTTGGATGTTTTTCTCTTCTAACCC
>NW_026692593.1:0-36226 GCF_021218885.2 Marmota monax
CTGGATTGAGTAGTCCCTGATCTTAAGGGACAAGCCATCCAGGTCTGAATGGCATAGCAAAGGCTTGAGTTGACCCATCATGTGCTGCTTAGCCTTATAACACCTGTCTCGGTCAACTACCTTCCTTGGGGCCCTGGGAGTAAATAGAAGTCAATCCATAGTCCCTAGTTGATGGGACTGCATACTGGTCCCAGACTTGGAGTCCGGCAGTATCCGAAGCCTTGGTCGTCTTTCCCCCACCTATCCAGAACCACACAGCTGTGTAGAGACCCTCAGCTACTGCTCTGCAGTGACCGTCCTAGGACACCTGAACAGTAACAGTTGGTTGGAACCTGAACCTTGGCTCCTGTCAAACGACTTGTCATGGTAGCATTGCTATGCCCGCCCTACCTGATGGGTGATAGTCCCTTGAGAGATGAGTGTACTCGGGATCTGAGCGCATGGGCTCTGGCCTGAGAAACCAGACAACTCCAGGGGCGGACACTGACCTGGGAGTGAGTGGGCGGGGTTGAGCCTCCTGGTGGAGAAGGGAGCATTCCAGATGACAACTGGAAGCAGGCCCTTGTGGCCACAGTTGAGACTGGACAGAAAGGCTGTGAGCCCAGAGAAATGGGGTGTGGCCAGAACATCTCAGAGTTGCCAGCACCGAGTTGGTCAATGAAGTTGCTGGAAACCAACAGCGGCTCATGCAGGAATGGGTTGCCCACGGGGTGCTGGAGCCGTGCTGGATCTGGGGATGGCGTGTTAGCCCCACTCCCAAGACCTAACTTGGCCCACTTCAAGGGTTTGACCTCCACTCAGAACCAGCTCTACTAACATGGTCTCCCCTGGTCAGTGACCAGGCATGCCAGTGATGGCCAGGGAGGCCTCCAGTAATGGATGCCCTTACTTTCAGCCCACCAGGTTGACAGTCTGAGCAGAGGCTGATTCAAATCTGAGTCCCGCTGAGCCTCTCCTGAAACAGTGGAGGTTGGGGAGTCTGGGCTCCTTGGGCCCAGTCCCCGGGAGCCACCTGTAAAACCCGAACATTCCTTAGTCTTATCAAAACGGAATCGCATTGTTGGAATCACTTTCTCTTGATGGTCCTACGGCCTCACATCTGTTCTGTATCTGAAATCTTAAGACACAACTTCTATCCAGTTGGGTAGATCGAGGTTTCCCAACCCTCTTCATTTGCCCTGTGTGAGGGATTTGCTGAGGCCTACCTGCTGGTCTCTAGAGTGCTCTACCTCCTCAGAGTAGTCCTTCTGAGGCTGACCTGAGCTGGGGTCATCCTTATAGATGGTGACACATGCTCAGAAGGCAGTCATTCTGCCAAAATCCTACATAACAAGACTGGCCTTGGATCTCTAGGCTATTGTTTGGATTCTCTACCTGCACACCATTTCTTTAAACCTCAGCCTGAGCACAAAGTGGTAGATACTAAACGGATTCTAGTGACCAACTGTCCCTAGAAAACTGCTGCTGAGCATGGAGTTTCCAAAACATTCTTAAAACGCCTCCACTTGCGAAATCTGTCAACTTCACTCAATCTCTGAACTACCTGGAAAGTTGGTCTCGGGATCCTCGTTCTCGGCCCCACCATGGTTGATCTGAGGGTATGCAATGCCTTTATACTAGATGGCTCTGCTGCATGAGTGATGTTGAGATCCTGTGAAGCTTCAGACTGTTTTGCAGCCATTTGGTATCTCAGCCTAACACAGCTACAGAAACAGCAAAGGACTCTAACATGCCCATTACTTGTCTCTAAATCCATTTACTTTGTTCTCTAGGAAGTCTTGCTCGGTGCCCTCTGCCTCTTGGAAAAAACCAACATAGCCCTTCCAGAACTGAATAAAGCATGGAGGCAGAAGGGAATGTGCTACCTCTGGGGTTGAATGTCCACACCACTCGCTGGTCAACCCAGAACATGAAGATGAATTGGCGAAAGGAAAGTTTTAGTTGAGTCTGATTCTGAAGATAGACTGTGCCATTTCAAGACTCGGAAAGGGTTCGGTCCATATGTAGAGCTTCCTATAGGAAGGAAGAGAGGGTGGGTAGTAGGAGATGGGAAACCCGCATGCTGGGTGGGCCTTGGTCTTCCCAAGGTGTCCTCTTCCCTCTGGAACATGGATGGACTTGACCACAAGAAGTCAAACTATAAACCTAAGGAAAGGCTTACCCTCAGCATAAGAGGGAGGCGGGCAAGGGACAGTCTGAAATGACCCTGTTACTGTTCCCCCTTGTAACTCCCTTGATTGTAAGGGGCTTGACTTGCTTATTTGGGAATGCTTGATGGTTCCCCAGCTGGGGAAAGTCTAGTATGTGAGAAAGCCAAGTTAGGTCTCACATGAATCGGACATTGTGTAGTTACAAAGGAGACAGAGGCTTGGGCCTCCTAGAAGTACATGATCTCTGAATCAGGTGATCATGCACAGGGACAATGTTCCTGGTGTCGATCACTTTTCCATAGGATTGACACACAACTCTTCTAGTTTGCCTCGTGGGAATGTTAACCAGCTTTCTGTCTTATCAAAGTACTTGACAAGAACAACTTGGAGGACAACTCTACTGACTGGCCTGTTCAAAGATCTCAGTCCATGGTTAGCCAACCCCATTGTTCTAGGCCCAATGTGAGGCAGAACATCATGGTGGAGGGAAAGATGCTTGGGTCATGGCAGGTGCAAAAGGACCCAAGGACAGAGTCCTGGTGCTGCACCCCCAGGGCCAATCCACCTCCAGTTACCCACACCCCTGCCTGGTTAGTCCATTCAAATGGATGAATCCACTGAAGTGAGCTCATAACCCAATCTCTTCACCTGAACATTGTGGCATTGCTTAACACGTGAGTTTTGAAGTGTGAGAATGCTGAGAATTGATTCTGAATCTTGGCAAGGTTTCCCTGCAGGAAACGATTTTAACGACTCTGGAATCTGATCTAAGTCAGAGCAAGATGGGCTGCTCTTTCCCACCTTCACAGAGAAGCAGGCAACTCCCTCTGGTCTCTTGAGCTGTTGGTGTTGATACACGTGGATGGGCTAGGCCGGTGGGCTACCAACTGTACCTGGAATAACTTACAAATGGACCTTCATGGGAAAGCAAAGACTTCCCCCAAACCGCCATCTAAGATGGCGACCACTCATTAAAACTCAAATAGAGCAACAGCTTGTGTATGAGGATCTGGGTATTAAACATGATTTGGGGTCCTATTTTATCTTCCAAAGCTCATCCTCCAAACTATTGACCTATGTTAGATAATGTACTCTACAAGTTCTCTTCTAGAGAACATACCTAGAAGTGGTCAAACATCACATCTTTGTGGTATGTGTTACATAACTTACAGAACAGTCAAACTTCTTAGATTTGAACCCAAGAGTACTTGAACTTGGTAATTAATATTTACTTATGAAGATTCAGATGTTTTCTATAATTATAAACATCCAATCTACACTTGCCTTATTTCCGAATTATTTTCAAATTGCCCACAGAAATGGAAATGATTCAAATGCATAGTCAATACTCCAGGGTTTTCACTTTGACACAGAAACGACTTAAATATTGCCATACTCAAGGTCCAGAAAGCAAAGGGCCCTGCATCTTAAATACTTAAGATGTCTGTCTTGCCTTACTAACATCTGTTAACATTTTAATCACAGGACAGAGCAACACAAACTTACCAGGGTCATAAACCAGACAAAATTCAAATTCTGTTGGACAAACAAGTTGGAGTTGCCTACAACTAAGGTTCTTAGTTTTCAAGTCTTATGCAAGGTCTTGACCAAGACCATAGACAGTAGGATATTGATTTTTAAGGGAACTTTCTGCCACTTGGTCCTGAACAGTCTGAGGAATGTTGGCCACGTGTGGTCCTCTAACCTGATCTCTGATCAGATGTAGTCCCTCAAGGAGTAGAAAAATTTTCATGCCCATTCGACCCGAGGGAGCATTAGACCTCGGTTCTTGGAGTTGGCTCTAGGTTTAGATAACAATTCGGGAACATCAAATTCTCCTAAGCTTAACATATAAAGCCAAGTCATCCTTACTTAAAACTCCCCAGCTTTTCTTGTAAAGGCTAACCCTCTGTGCTTGCTGGTGGGATTCACTTCTGGATCAGCTTAGGGTTGCTTATGGAGGCAGCTTCCAGTTCTAGCCCAGGCCGAACTTCTCCTGTGCCCTAGCCTATGCTGCATGCTCAGGGAACATGAGGGTGTGAGTAACTGGGTGAGCACCTTTCCATGCATCTACCCAGATGAACCAACAAAGTCCCTCCTGACCCAGGAAGGGTCATGCAGAGCTATCGGCTCCTGTGCAGAGCCGTCAGTTGCTGAACTTTGGGGTAGAAAATAACGAGACCCCAAAGCCTCCAATCCAGCAAAACAAGCCAGGGGTGGAGAACCAACATGAACTCAGCAGAAAATCATGAGCTCAGAAGGTCAGAAGTAAAGCAGAAAACCTATGGGTCTTCCCTAGGAGCTGGCTGTGGGGTGGGCAGTTTACCTTGGCCAGTCTTACAGGATTCCTGAAGACACTGGCCAAAGCTTAAGTCATAAGTACTGTGGAGATGTCACAAACAGCGGCTCAGATGCATCCTAGATGAAACCTATACCTTTTGTTTGATATGAGCCAATTTCTATCTTCCTTTCACAACAGATTCACTCAGTTGTCTCCTAAGCAGACTAAAACTTCACTCCCAAAGGAATGATTTAGGACACTAGATAGGATCTACATCTCAAAAATTCAGATTGTTGATCTAAATACCATTGAAAGAATACAGATAAAGACCCAGCCAAGGTGGAAAGATGAGTCTTGTGCAGGCTTAACCTAATGTCCATCCTTCAGTGCGTCCCTCCTTCAGATTCCCCTAGGAATGGAAGCCTACAATGGTTGAAGGTGGTCCACTGGCATGTGGACCATGTTTGGTCCTTTAACCTGATCAGATGTACCTCTCAAGGAGTAGAATCTTCATGCCCATTCAATCCAAGGGAACATTGGATCTCGGTTATTGGAGTTGGCTCTAGGTTTAGACGCCAATTCGAGAATGACAATTATTCCTATTAAGCTTAACACTAAAACCAAGTCATCCTTAGTTAAAACTTCCCAGATTTTCTTGCAAAGGGTAACCCTCTGTTCTTGCTGGTGGGATTCACTTCTGGATCAGCTTAGGGTTGCTTATGGAGGCAGCTTCCAGTTCGAGCCCAGGCTGACCTCCTCCTGTGCCCTAGTCTATGCTGCATGTTCAGGGAACATGAGGGTCTGAGGTACTGGGTGAGCACCTTTCCAGGCACCTACCCAGATGAACCAACAAAGTCCCTCCTGACACAAGGGGCTGCTCCCTGTGAGGCCCTTCTGTATCTAGGGGAGCTCCTCGGACAACTCCACCTCCAACCCAGGGGGCCTTATTCTTGGAATCTTCATGCTCAGGTGCTCGGAGATTCTATTTAAAATGGGGTGAGGGAAGAGGGATTGGAAGAAAAATTGGAGCAAACTCCCAACCTTCTGGGCACTGGCTTTTATCTCTCCAAATCTCATCCCTCACCAGCACTCAAAGGATTCAAAAAAGATCCAAGTGACTATTTAAGCACCAAGTGGACACAAAAGATCCCTGGTGTGTACAAGACTCCAGGTGACAGATCCCCTCACCCCTCTACAAAAACCAGAGACTTTTTCCTTCTAACAAATGTCTCTAGGCTGGTAATGGGGGGTGGGGAAGACAAACGCCTGATATAAAGTACCTCAGCTGCTGCTGGGATGTCCCTAGAGTCCTGACCACAGGCGCAGCTGCATCGTGCCCTCCTAACCCCAGCTCGTGATGTCAAGCTTGCTTGTCTGCATGATTCTTGGGTTTTCTGACCTGGAACAGTATGACCCTAAATGACAGGCATATCTAGACAAAGACTTCTCCAGGCCTGTTGCAATTAGGCTGAGCAGGCCACAAACCTTAAATGGAATTAAGCTGAAAACTAAGTTCTGGGAGAGGCCACTTTGAGGAGAACCATGACACTTATTCTTGTTTCCTGTCCTCTTCTATGGTGACCCTACATTTAGGAGTCTCTACACCCAGAGTTGATCCATTCATCAGCGACAATGAGGCACCAGAACAAAGCCAGTCAGGACTGCTCATGTGCATGGGGACAAGCGACATCCCTGGCTCTGACCTTAATGAGCCTGACTGGTTGGTCCAGGATGCCTGCCCCTATCTCAGCCCCCTGTGGAGGTGATTATCCAGTGTCTGCCCTTTTAAGGAGGACAGCCAGGGTACTGGGCCCCTCTAATGAGAGGTGACAGTGTCTCCAGCCTCTGGCTTGGGGACTGACCGGAGGGCAGGGGCTGGAGAGCCAGCCATCTCGGGGGTATCTGCTCCCTGACCTGGGATGACAGAAGTCTGTTTCCCCTGCTGTTAGGGAGGCACAGATGGGTCCCTATCCCTGAAGAAGAAAAGGGAACCTGGTGTTTGTTTAGCCTCAGCTTAGAGAGGATTATAGTCAAATGCCAGGGCAATCAGACAGGGGAGACCTGGAGAGCGGAGATGGGGTGCACTCCCCTGCCACTGATCTGAGCAGATGGGCCTCAGATCCTGAACCCTGGTCCCTGTAAGGACTGGACACCTGAGCAGAGGCTAGTAGGAGCCTTTCCAGCTGCATCGTGCCTGCGTCCTTCCCAGCCTGGGTGCCCAGGGCTGTCATCTGGGCTCCATAAAAGCAGGCGGGGGCAGTTCAAACCCACACAGTCACATTCTTGGACCAACGTCTGGGCTTCCATGCTTCCCCCCACTCTGGGGTCCTTCATTCCCCCAGCCTATGCTATAGGTTGTGGGGAGTGGCTCGAGCTATTTCTTTCTGGAACTTTTTCTCCCTCCATGTGGCTTTCTTTGCCTTCAATGCAGATTTACTTCTGAGGGTGGACTGCAAATCCAGCTGGGGGCTTATTTCTCTCCCACATGTAAACAGAAGCAAGCTTCTTTACCTGTCTTAATACAAATACTTACTTCTTGCCTCCTGCCAGCCATGAACAAGATGCCTGGAACTTCAGGAGAGTGTGCATTTGACCCCTGAATTCAGGGACAGTTTCCATCTTGTGGCACTCACTGACCCTCGATCTCCTGCTGTCCCCTCAACTGGGTGGTAAGAGCATGGGACAGCACTCTACTTCCCCATCTTGGTTTACGAGTGCTAATCAGCAGCTGGGCTGTCTTACTGATTGAGAGCTCCTGACTTGTAGGAAAAAATCTTGCCTCCCATTTTAGGACACACCCTGGGCAGAGGTTCCCACCCCTCCCCCTAGCTCCTAGAGGCATCCTACAGCTGGGTCCTTAAGGCCACAGATCCCTTGTCCACTGTGTGGCCAAAGAGCCCAAGTGTGGGTGCCAACTGGAAGATGGTATTTTCCTTTGCACCGATTTCCCCCAACCCCTTCCATTCTCATTCCTCCCTCTTCTGTGCTGAGCTATGGGGGGATTAGTGGTGGCTAAGTCCTTGCTCAGTGGCCTTGTGAGCTGCCATGGCAACCAGAGTGTCAACTTGCCCCATCCTTCACCTGTGCTCTGAGACTTAGAGGCTGCCCCTTTTCATGGAGGCCTGCGGTTAGTCAGGTGGCCCTCTTGTGGCCCGGCTGGGCACTAGTACCTGTGGCATTTGTCTTCAAGAGTAATCTCTGTCCCAGAAAGCAGCTTTTGAAAGCAGAATGTACTGGCCAGTACTTCCAACATTGCTTTGGGTCCTAGATAAGTTGGTGATCAGATGGTACTTGAAGAAACAGCCATGACTGTCACAGCACCAGGCTTCTAAATGCCTAGTGAATAGTTTGGTCACACTCATATTGGGAGAACTGATGTGACCAAATCCTCTTGGCATGTCCTGAGCCGAGTTGGTTCAACTGGGTTGGGGGGTCAAGGACCACGTATACTTGTAAGGGGCCATCATCTCGGCCAGTTGGAGTTGTCCAGGGTTGGACTAAGGTCCTACAGGTTCGCATTGGCTGTGAAGCTTTGGAAAGTGACTTTTGGAATAATCTTCCATTAAAAACATAGGCCATGTTGAGGAAGGGGTCACATGAATTAAGACTGAAAGGTGACACATGACAGAACCTTGGCTAGAGATGCCACTGCCCTCACTATAGCTGTACAGGGGCTGGACATCCTGAGAAAGGGCCCAGGCTAAGACATTTGCTGTGGCACATGTATGAGCTCTGGATAACCCTGCTAGTGAGCAGGAAATAGCCTCCAGTGTCATCCCCCGCCCCAGTCCCTTTGCAAGTCCCTTTGCAAGAAAGGCATTACTGGGTGCACGAAAACCTTGGAGGGGCGCTAGTGCCTCCGGCTTCTGTCCTTGTGTCTCTTCTCCTAAAGCGTAGCCCTGCAGGTCCTTCTGCCATGCGTTCTCATCTGGGGATGTGCTGTGAGGGAAACCAAAGATGCTCTGTGACCTAACAGCCAAGATCAAGCTGTTGTTGAACAAGTGACATATCAACTTTCCTAGTCCCCCTGGGGACAGCCCCTCTCCTTGAGCTCTGACCACTCCAGCATTTTGGGCGACGATGATGCTGCCACCTTCATTTCCATGGCCCACATCAGGCTTTGCACCTGGTCCCTGAATACAGTAACTTAAAAAGAACACAAACCTTTACCGTGGCCATTTGAACCCCTGATGAACAGGCTTCCAGTGGAATGAGGCAGCTGGGAGAGGATGAACCGGGCCATAGTGTCCATGCCTTTTTCTGGGCCCAACCTGATCCCCTGGGGAAGCTCCTTGGCTGTCCAGAATCAGCTGGGACCAGGAAGAGATCAAATAATGCCTTGACTTGATCGGCTCCCAAGAGATAAGCATTCAGAATTCAGGTGGTCTCTGCTGGCCACCAAAATGGGGCCAGGAATCCAAGTCTACAAGACCAACCTCTAAAATGCCAATAGAGAGAGAGCCAAGCTCTTGTTCTCATGGCCTAGAAAATGTGGCTGATGGGTGGACACTGGACCTTGTTCACCAGCTGACCAGGCCCTGAGCTTGCTCCTCCATACCCTGTGGCACCTGTATCAAGTGAGCTCAGTTGCTAACCATGATGACCTTGACTCTTCACTCTCCCCCTCCCCCCACACAATGACCATGGAGCTAAAGGCCCGTCTCTGAATTTGAATGGAGGGCTTGTGACTCAACTTTTGTAGAGTATCAAGACAGGATCCAGGCTCCGCATTAGCTTGGCTCAGATCTTAGCTTGAATCCAGACTGGTGCCGTGGACCACGCCCAGTAAGACTGGACTGAAAGTTGGTCTGTCTTTCTAGAGCCAAAGTGGTCATTGCCTCCCAACCTCTAAACCATGAGGCTCTGTTGGGCCAGGAGTGTGTGCCATCTGTGAAGATGGAACTTCTCTGGAGCAACTACAGCACTGCTTGCTAGCATGCTTTTTTTTTTGGTGGGGGGCATGGTCCAGCTACATGGTGCGTCCATGGATACCCGTGCTCATTCGGCAGCCCCAGTGGCTCATGTAATTCTGTCTGGACTCCCCAGATGCTGGCTGCTGGCAAGCGTGATGTCACTTTTTATGGCCCCATGTCAAGGCTAGGAGTTAGTTGCCTTTACCATGGCACGTGATGTCCTACACGTGCTTTCTCAAATCTCCCTGGAGAGGATGTGACTCCTCCCCTCTTCCAAGGGGCAGCAACCCACCTTCATGATCTCGTCCCGTGTGTTCCCATCAATCCAGGCCTAACTGGGCTGTGTCTGTACCAAGTAGGTCTGGTGGAGGCAGAAGGCACCTTGGCCTTTCCCCCTGGCTGGAGAGGAGACTCGGGGGTTTCCCTGGATTTCTTCCCCACTAAGGGGCAAATGGATAGCAAAGACAGGCCCCTCAGCCCTGCGATGGTACCACATCTGAAACTGTCCTTGTTCCCTGGTCACTCAAGAGGACCACACAGTACACATCCCATGTCTGTCCCCTACATTGTAACCCTTCCCTGGATCTGACTTAAGGGGGACACCTGACTTCTATTGGGGTCTTCACCTTGGTCACCTCTGAGTCTACCCAAGGCAAATGGGCAGAAGGACCTTGAAGACTAAACTAGCCCAACCCCTGTGCTTCCCCCCTTCAGTTTCTCCTGTTCAAGTCACATTGGCAAGAACCCATTCAGCTGGCAGGTGCATCATGGTATCATCTAGAGGGACATGGGAGGTGTCACTTGGCAAGGCAAAGGTTGGACTTAGAGGTATCACCCCTCTGGGTAGATGGTCATCTTTGTGACTCTCCTGTGGGATGAATGTTTGATATGTTAAATGAATTGCCTGATCTCCCCCAGTCCTTCTTTAACCCTTCCATGAATCCAGGCAATAATAACATTCCCCTAAAGCAATCTTCTAAAACTTGTGGGTTTTGAACACTAGACAACTGCTTCTGTGGCTCTTTCGGTTTGTCCAAAAGCCCTGTCGAGTTGACCAGTCGCCCACCATTATGTCCTCCCTTGCTCTTGATAGCAATGTTTCCAAGGCTCATCTTGGACTTTGCCTGCTTCAAAGCCACAACTGGCCTCCCTGGAGAGCCCCACTTGGAAACACATGGGTACTGAATGTGTTCACTGCCCCAGGATTTATATTTTTGGAAGAAACCACACAGCAGGTGGAACTCTCGTAGTTAAAACAGGACTGATGGCCTTACAAAGGGGGAATTCAATCCTGGCTTCCTTGCCACATCCCGAGAGTCCATTACTCTCACTTTCCAGGTGGGCTTTAGGCACTGCTGGTCAATGGTGAGAAGTGTCCCTTACTCCAGTCTGTGGATAATCCAGTCCCTTGGCTGATGCCACTACTAGAGGTCTCAAGGAATTTAAGATGTTCAGTTGGAAGAGCAGTTTCTCTTCAGCCACCACCTTGTGCAATCAAGTGACTTAATCTGTTGAGGTTTCCCAAACTTTGTCTATGTGCCCCTCCATCCCAAGTCCCTGGGATAGCCTGGGTGACCAGGTGGGCTGGCTGACATTACCATGCATGCCTATGCTGAAAGGGTATTCAGAGGGACTGACAGATTTTTAAGAACTTGTAACAGTGCCACTGGGGATGTTGGCCCTGCCACTCATAGCATCCAAAGCTATATCTGAAAGTCCCTTGTCTGACTTGAGCTCAGAGCCATGTGGACACGGCCACCCCAGTCACCTCCTTCATTCTGCACTTGTTCTGGGGACCTCAGTGGTATGAAGGTTGTTAACCTCAAGGCTAGCCCAGGCCTTTCCTTGAACTTGACCAGGGGTTTGTGGAAAAGGCTTACCAATTCTCTCTGGTATGGAATTTGCCTGGTTTTCAGGATTTCTGGACCAAGGGGTTCCTACACGGAGCTGCTGCTCGAGGGGAGTCTTGGGATAGTTCCAGTACTTCTTATCTGAAGTTGGCTCAGGTGTCCTGGGCAGGGGTAGGTGGTGATCTGACCCAGATTCTGCTCTGGAGATGACCTCTTGTGAGCACCAACCTTACATACACCCAGACCACCCAAATCCAGCATTATGGATAACCAACTGAATCCTCACCTTCCCATGGGACAGGGAGGAATTCCAGGTAGAAGGGTAACTCGGGAGTACAGGTAGCCCGAGAACATCTCCAATCACATGCAGTTTCCTGACCTGTTGGGGGGAACCTCTCCCTTCTCCTGAATCTTATCAGATCCAGGGTCATAAACCACCCTAGTGGCTTTCCTAGGTTTGGCCTTGGAGCCCCTGAAAGGCAGATACCTGTGGCACACGTGGACAACGTCACCTGCAGGGTAAAGGCATGTGGCTAAGCTTTATATTCTGGAGAGTGGCTCTGAGATGCCGCAGTCTGTCTGGGCACAAAATCACGAGCCACTCAAGCAGGAACAAACTTTATTTCTGAAACTCCCGCCAATGCCACGCACGCTCCCGGGAAATATGCCGAACCAAACACGTGGCATTCTACCTGGCCATACTACCCCAACAGGAAATCCCTCCTCCGGAAATCCCTCCCACCGCATTTCCCCAACCAATGGGAACTCTCTGGGATTCCCGCTAGAGCTCCAAAGTAGCAGGCCTAGGCAGAGAGCAGGGGTCTAATATCCAATTGAATTCAGATCTTAACATAATCATATCATCTCAATGGCTTGCTGGCGTCACCTTTCAACCAAAAATGCCATGCATCATTCCTACTTGGCTATGGCTCTCAGCATCCCCCCCCTTCTGTTTAATTAAGCAACAAGCAATGTGGCTTAGAGACCGTGCCTCTTAGGTTGTCCAATACAACATATGGTCCTTACCCGTCATCAGATGACCTGACCTCTAGGCGTCAGCCTCCTGTCTTAGGTTGGTAGCACTGCAATTGGATCATACCCATCACTGACTACCGGTCCAGCATACAGCCATACTTGTGGATAGGCCTATGCACCAGTGGGGGGGTGAGGTTCTTTGCCTCACCTCTGTTGGCCCCCAAATTTTAGACCATCACTAGTAGAAGGGAGGAGGATACAGAAATGCCATGACACCAAGCCAATTGACGGCTCCTTTGGAAAAATTGTATCACCGGTGACACCATCAGCAAATATACTCTAGCATTACCACAATTCACTGCACCAACAGATAGTTCACAATGCATACAAGTGATACATAGTCCAGGCAAGTTCTGCAAGCAGTTCAAAGCAGAGGAATCCATCAATATGTCCATTTCCTCCCAAAGTAAATCGACTCATTGATTGAGCATTACTCTTGAGTTATTATTCATTGATACATCAGTTTATACAGTTTATACACTTTGTTGTGATAACTATTGAAGAAGCTGTAGTTTGGTTTTATCTTTGTCTTCACCGGTACTGGGATGAAGATAGGAATTCTGGCAATGATGCTAAAATAAAAAATATTATGTAACATTCCAACAGGTACTAAGAAAACAATTTTCTGAACAATTTACATTATCCTGAACAGAATTATTAAATATAATGAAAAGGAAAGGTGAAAGGAGGTTAACAGATCTGTTTGATTACTTATTTGTACACATATTAAAACAATCTGCAACAGCTGTTTACCCAATTTAAATTAAACCATTTAAATCACGTGAATAATAAAACATATTTGGATCCATTTTTTCATGAGCACTCCTCATATATGCTCTATGGACATATGCACATACAGACATACAACACAAAACACAAGTGTGCACACATAAGACAATAGTAAAGGCCTTGTAGCTTACACAGGTGAAATCTCCATTGCAATGTTTAAAAAGTCCACAGTCAAATAATAAAACTGATCAGAAAAATATTGACCTACGTCTGTATGAGCTCAAAAAAGAAAATAAAACTTTATGATGTGGGAAAAGGCAATAATAAAATAGATATTGAAAAAAGCATCCTGGTTAATCACTGTCACAGATATAAGAATAGCCAAGCTGGAGCTCTGGATATCAGCTGTTATGGATTTGAGTCAAATCATCTTCTTTTTGGTCTGTAGAAATCACTTTGGTTAGTCTCTCTGGAATCCAAATTGTCTGCTGTTCTCCTGTGGAAACACACAAACAGAACCCTGACTCCAGACAATCACTGGGTCAGGACCTTGCCATTATCCTGTTAGAATATCCTTCCAAAGTACCTTAGGCTTATGTACATTTTTTGGATACATATGCCTTTCCGCAGCACTGAGGCCTGATGAATCCAGATTTAAAAAGTGTAGAGTAAAAAGGGTTATTTTAAGTTTATCTTTGGGGGATATATACCCCTTTCCCATTCACTCTTTTTGCTTTAATAAGTACATTTTAATAGTTTGAGCTCTTTCAACTATGCCTTGTCCCTGTGGATTGTATGGGATTCCTGTTATATGAGTAATGCCAAATGATGAGCAAAATTGTTTAAAAGAGGTAGAAGTATAACCAGGACCATTATCTGTTTTTAACTGTTTTGGAACGCCCACAGTGGCAAAATTTTGTAAGCAATGAGCTATAATATCTTTAGTTTTTTCTCTGGCATGAAGGGAGCCCATCAAAAATCTGGAAGAAGTATCAACTGTAACATGCAAATAGTTTAATTTTCCAAATTCTGGCAAGTGTGTGATGTCCATCTGCCAAATATGGTTAGGTATCAATCCTCTAGGATTGACTCCAAGATTAACTTGTGGTAAAAAGGTCACACAATTTTGACATTGTGTTATTATATGTCTGGCTTGTTCCTTAGTTATTTTAAAGTGCTTTTGTAAAGTACTAGCATTGACATGGAGCCTTTTATGAAAATTTATAGCTTCTTCTATTGTGGAGAATATATGTATGTCATGTGTAGTTTTATCTGCTAAATCATTGCCCAAACTAAGGGCTCCAGGCAATCCTGTATGTTCCCTGATATGTCCTATAAAGAATGGATCTTTTCTGTCCCAGATTAGACTTTGTATAGTGGAAAGCAAAGAGAAAACAGTAGAGGAAGGGGAAATCCTACCAGCATCTTCATGGGATACTATAGCATTAACTACATACTGACTATCAGAAAATAAATTAAATACAGAATCTTTAAACATCACAAAAGCTTGTAATACTGCATTAAGCTCTACCTTTTGAGCTGATTGTTTGGGTACTAAAAATGTAAAACTTTGATCAGGGGTAACTACTGCTGCTGTACCATTATTTGACCCATCAGTAAATATATTTGGAGCATTCATGATAGGTGTTTTTCTTGTCATTTTTGAAAAAACTACAGGACGCGAAGACCAAAAAGACAACAAAGGATTAGATGGTAAGTGATTATCAAATGAAACATTACATTTACACATGATTATTGCCCAAGTATTTAACTCATTAGCTAACTCATCCATTTGATCCATAGTATATGGACTAATAATTTTATTGGGAGAAATTCCAAACACTCCCTTTGCTGCTTTTATTACTTTGAGTATTAATTGTCCTATAGCCTCAGGATACCTAGTAAGAATAGTGTTAGGAGAATAAGATAAATGTATCCACAATAATGGACCTTCTTGCCAAAATACCCCTGTAGGAATATTTTTTGTTGATAGTACAATAAATAATAAAGGCAAACTTATATGGAAAATATGCATTTGGATAGAATTGATATATGTTTCAATAATTTTTAATGCTTTTCTTGCTTCAGGCGTTAACATGCGGGGTGAATATGGACCTGATTGACCTTTTAGGATATCAAATAAAGGTCCCAACTATCCTGTTGGTATGCCTAGATAAGGCCTTATCCAATTTATGTCTCCCAATAACTTATGTAAGTCGTTAAGTGATTTGAGTTGATCTATTCGTATTTGAATTTTTGGTGGACGGACCATGGTTAAGGATAATAGAACACCTAAATAATTAATTGGAAGATTTAATTGTACTTTATCTATTGCTATCTCTAGGTTATAATTTTTTAATAAGTTTGTAAGTGTGGCATAACATTCTAGCAATGTGTTTTTATCTTTATGTGCCAATAATACATCATCCATATAGTGAAATATTTGTAGTTCAGGATTTTGATTTCTAAGTGGCTGGATTGCTTTGATAACATAAATTTGACACATAGTTGGGCTTTTAGCCATCCCTTGAGGGAGTATTTTCCATTCATATCTCTGAACAGGACCTTCATGATTCAGTGCAGGGATAGTAAATGTAAAACGTGGACTATCCTCAGGATGAATTGGAATTGAAAAAAACCAATCTTTAATATCTATAGCTAAAACATACCAGGTTTTTGGCAAAGCAAACAATTGAAGAATCCCTGATTGAGCAGGTCCCATAATAACCATCTCATTATTAATGGCTCTTAAATCTTGCAATAATCTCCATTTACCAGATTTCTTTTTAATGACAAAAATGGGAGTATTGTGGGGAGATATGAAAGGTTGTATATATCCCTCCGCTAATTGTTGTTTGACCAGGTCATGGGCTACTTGTATCTTTTCTTTAGTCAGGGGCCACTGAGGAACCCACACTGGACTTTCTGATTTCCAAGTAATTTTGATCATCTCAGTGGCTACTTCTAAAAAACCAATCCATGTCTATTTATTCCTTGATCTATTGGAATTGGTGCTGCTATACCTTGTTCTTGTTCTCCTAATCTTTTTTCTTTCCTAAAACCTTGTCTAGCCCTAGTAGTGGGCACGTTAGGATTGATGTTATTTGTTAATGTCAAACCTAATTGATATAGGACATCTCGTCCCCATAAATTTATAGGAAGATGATCCAATACATATGGCTGTATAGTTCCTTCACATCCTTCAGGATCCTTCCAACCTAATACCATTGCACTTCTATGGGGATTAGTTGCCACTCCTAGGCCTCAAAGCGTTTGATTGGCTTGTTGTAATGGCCAATGTTTTGGCCATTCTTGTCGAGATATGATGCTAAGGTCAGCACCTGTGTCCAGTAGCCCATTAAATTCATGTCCTTGAATATTTAGTTTTAGCATTGGGTGAGAATCTAAATTTAAAGACAGCATAGCCCAATCCACACTTGTGGAGCCTAATCCCCTGGTACCTCTTTCTACAGTACAACTGGAAAATTTATCATGCAGGCTGGGTAGTATTAATAACTGTGCTATTCTATCTCCTGGTGAAATTACTGATATACCTCTTGGAGAACTAGCTATAATTTCTATTTCACCTTCATAATCAGGATCAGTTACCCCAGGACTTATCATAAGTCCTTTTAGTGTAGAAGAACTGCATCCCAATAATAAGCCTACTGTTCCTTGGGGAAGAGGTCCTTTTACTCCTGTGGGAATGATTTGAACTCCCATCTCTGGAGTTAGTACTGCTCTGGCGGAGGTGCAGATGTCCAACCCTGCGCTCCCTCTGGTGTCTGATGAGGGATTTAATGGATAATGTGTCCGGGCACTACCCTGATGGTGTTGCTGGGTTCCTCCACTTCCCCGTATATTTGTGGTTGTGGGCCCTGGAGCATTGGGCCCCCCAGTCCGTTTTTTGGCAATGGAGCCCGATGCCTGTCTCCATGATATCATGGGGAAACCCTTGGTCCTTGTCCATTTTTTGATAACAGAGTACCCTCTAGGGTGGTTTGAGAATGGCATTCATTAGCCCAATGTCTCCCTCTATGGCATCGTGGGCAAATACCTGGTATTCTATTCCTTTGATACCTAGCTTTGTTAAACCCTCCTCCTATGGGGCAACTCCTTTTAAAATGTCCTGTTTGTTCACAATTATAGCATGTTTTTGGCCTGGCATCTAAAGCCTGTTGTACTGCAGCTGCCAAGACTTTCCCTTATTCATTAATGTCTCTACATAATTTAATATATGTGTTTAAATCTCCATGTCTCCATGGTCTAATGACCTCACTACAGCAACGATTTGCTTGGTCATAAACCAGTTGTTTTATTAATGGCATTGCCTGTTCTGTATCCCCCAAAATTCTGGCAGCTGTTTGACTAAGCATATCTACAAATTCAGCGTAAGGTTCATTAGCTCTCTGTATTACCTTAGATAATTAACCTTGTAAATCTCCATGTCCTTGTAAAGTCTTCCATGCCCTAACTGCATCTGCAGCAATTTGTGCATATATAGCAGGATCATATTCAATTTGTTGCCGTTGACCCTCATAAGGTCCTTTTCCTAATAACATATCTAGATTTCTTTGAGGGTAACTGACTGCTGCATTTCGCCTAGCTGTCTCTGTCCGAAATTCCTCATTGGCAACCTTCCATAACAAATACTCTCCTCCATTTATCACAGATTTACACATGTTAGCCCAATCTGCTGGTGTCATGTCCAAGTTGGTAATGGATTCGACCATGCTTACAGTGAAGGGTGCTTGTGGACCATAGGTTGTTATAGCCTCCTTTAACTGCTTCACTGTTTTGAAATCTAAATTACGGTGAATTCGCTGCCCTTCTGCCTGCTCAAGTACAGGGCATGCTAATCTTTGAGGTCCTGTCTCAGGATACCATCTATCAACTACAGGGGTTTAGGGCCACTCAGCTGTCTCCATAGATGGAGCTGTTGGTTGAATTACACCCTCTGGTGATAGAACGGAGTTAGTAGCAGCCTCATGTTGTAGCTTCCCCCCTGATAGCTGTTTCTCCTCCTAGCTTTCTTCATTTAAATTTTCTTCCTCTATCTGACTAGCTCAAGAGACCTTCTCTTTTGCTTGATCTAACATGTTTTCTAGTATAGTCTGAACCTCTAATAATTTTCTTAACACTCTTTTGGTTTGTTTTTTACTAATTTCTAATCTACTATAAAATAATGCAACCCAACAAAATAACACAAATCAAAACCAAAACAGAATGAAACAAAAACGGAACAAAAAATCGTTGTATCAATTTTCTCTTCCTCAGGGCCAAACAACTTCAAACCTTGAGCCAACCATTTTTCCCAGTTTGCCTGAGGAAGTTCTAGGGATAGGCAGCTTGAAACAAAAACAAAATAAATCAAAACAAGAACACATTGTTTTTTGAAATGGTCACCCATTCTTTCACCTTCCCTCAGCGGCGAGCAATTTTACTTACCTCTGAGCTTCAGGCGTCCCCCGCATGGGCCACCAAATGCCGCAGTCTGGCTGGGCACAGAATCATGAGCCATTCAAGCAGGAACAAACTTTATTTTTGAAACTCTCGCCAATGCCACGCACGCTCCTGGGAAATATGCTGAACCACACACGCGGCATTCTCCTGGGCCACATTACCCCAACAGGAAATTCCTCCTCCGGAATTCCCTCCTACCGCACTTCCCAACCAATGGGAACTCTCCGGGAGTCCCGCTAGAGCTCCAAAGTAGCAGGCCAAGATGGATAGCAGGGATCTAATATCCAATTGAATGCAGATCTTAACATAATCATATCATCTCAATGGCTTGCTGGCATCACCTTTCAACCAAAAATGCCATGCATCATTCCTACTTGGCTATGGCTCTCAGCACTGAGATGTGCAGCTTTGCCAGAGTTGACACTGGGTGAGAGGAACTGCAACAATTGTGGCCTAGATCTTATGACAAAAACCTGTTCGGGTTGACACACACTTGAATGGCCTCTGCCCTCTAGATCTTGATCACAGGGGAAGCCTGACTTATGACATCAGAGAGCCCTTTGGACTCCTGATCTCATTTTATTTCCCCAGTTCCCTTATTAAATTTGACTTTTCTAATCCTCAGCCCTTTTGAAGGGCCAGCCACCAAAGCTGAAGGTCAAGACTTGATTCTTGGTCCAGGGTGAGGAAACTTCTAGAATCCTCATGGCAAAGGATCCATCTGCCTTGATACTGAGCTGATGGACCACCTAAAAACTGGGTTTTGGGTGAGACCCCTCAGCCATGACTCTTGAAGTCACCTATCACATGTCACACATCCTCTGTGCTTTCAGTCAAACCCTGTGTGGAAGGGGGTGAAGGGTAGCTGAGGTTGCTTATCTGGTGCTTCTTGATACCAGCTCTTATTGATGATGGTGACTGACCTTCTGAACAACAGTCGTCAATGCTGGAGGTTGCAGACCCATGAGAGACTTGGCTGCTGTCTGAAGCTTTGACAAAGGCCTTGATGAACCGCTCTTGAAGCATTGGTGCTTGAGCAACTCTAGACTTTGGGTGTTGCTTTCTGGAGGATGTGTCTGCCCAATTGCCACCTCGTCCCCATTGTGGGTTGAAAGTTGGGCTAAGTCTCCATGAAAGTGCCTATGTGGGCACTTGGGATGGATTAGTGAGGGACTTCTTGGCATCAGGACATCACACGTGGGGTATAGCTGGCTTGTATCAGCTGTCTCTCAGCCCTGGCATGCAAGGATTCTTGGAGGTGCTAATAGACTAAAGACTGCTTGACCCTGTACCCGGGCCCTTGGCCTCACTGTTGTCACTAGAACCAGATCTCTAGAGACCAAGGGGACTTGTCCATGAGGGATGCATCCTAAAGGGAACTAGAATCTGGGCAAGCATGAAAGAGGGTGCTGAACCCAACATGGACTCTTCCCCCAGTTCCTGGGAAAGCATGAAGTGCCCCTACTCAATGCCCTTGAGATCAGAAGGAAAAGGAAGAACCAGAGCTGGCCCAGGACACGCTGGACTAACCAACTTTCTTATCCATGGGAAAGTTGGAAATGGTGAGATGAGATGCTGTCACAGGGTCCCAAGCATGCTTTTACTTATGTAAAAGGGCTCTAGGGGAGCGGGGGGGGGGGTGTCTGGAGGGCAAAGAATGCAGGCCGCCATGTTGTGGCCCAACCCCATGGGGAGGTCTTCTTGAAATGCAAGCTCTGCCTGGGGAGGCTTGGGCCCAGAGGACAGCCAGGTGACGCTTGGGCCTTTCATACTGGTGTCTCGTCAGGCACAATCTGAGGCCCCAGAAGAGGGGCAAGGCCATCTCCATGGTTTCCCTAATCCTCCAGGTACATGGCTGCCGTGCCTTATGTCAAGTCACTGACATCAATGTCAATGTTACCAGCATTTCTCAGTTGTGATATCTGCCAGGAACAGACCACCAAGCAGCTTTAGGACCAGGACACAAGCTTCTGGAAATGGATGAGCTTATTACCGTGGGGGGTGTTGTATCTTGGTGCTGTCTGGGGGGCCCCCTCTGCCAAGGTGGTACATACGGCCTTGTGGAGTCCAGATGAAATGAACAGGTCCAGCCTCTTGGTGCCTCTGCCACTGTGGCCTTCCAGGACATCCCTTGGTAGTGCAGACACTGCCTGAGATGGCATCAGAGATGCCAAGACCCTTGGCACTGGGACTCTGGATGCTGGCTTGTGCTTTGGCCCCTTTCACACATCTTGCTCACCTCAGATGGAGGCTGGGTGCCTCCAACACTCCCATTTGATGTTGTCCAGAGTGTCTTAAGGATTGATTCTGTAGAAATGGATGGACAGACAGAAGAGGTTCCAGGGAATGCACTTGGTGGAAAGAACCCTGGCTAGGCTGAGTGTCCTGGAGACTGAATGACCCTGGGAGAGGTGGGGCCCTGTGCTTCTCATTGGCTTATTCTCTGGCAGGGTCCATGCCTGAAATCCCGGGATGACCTTGGAAGGTCCATCTCCCACCAATGTACCCTTGCATAGTGACCATGGAGGGCTGTCAGATAGCAACTGAAGCCACCAGAATGAGGGGATTAGGGGAACTTCGTGTCCTGTGATGGCATTGGCCAGGTAGTGAATGCAAGTTCCCTAAAACTCGTGTCCTGCTTCCCTTTATCTTGAATTCCTTGCTGTAATTCCCGTAAGCTACCTTTTCTGCTCCCCATCTTGTGTCTCGGAGAAAGACTAGACTTCAGTAAGTTAAGGATGTTGCTGGCCGGCTGTGATGGGGTGGAACCCAGGGTCTGGTGCACATACCTAACCACTGGGCTGCTCCCTAACACCTAGGGGGTCAGCCCATGTTAAAAGGGACTTGGGACATCTAATTGGAATTCTCCACCAACCACAGTGGCAAGTGGCGCTGTAGTTGCTTTAGGGAAGTTTGCTATTTATAGCAACATGAAATGCACACACCAGCATCCATGCCCCAATGTCCCTGAGGAATAAACACGTTATCCATTCTCTGGATATCATTTCCCATTTCTGCTTAACTCAGTTTCTTGGCCAAAAAAGGGGAGCCTCGAGTATCAGATGCCCTGCCCAGGTGTTTAAATTTGTACAATGGCTATTGATGCTAAACAATGTCTCTTTCTACAATTGGTAAAAAACCGTATCTGGTCAGAATCTCATCTGAGATTATAGTGAAGTGTGGCTCAAGTTGTTCCTGAGAATTTGTATTGGACATTGTTTCCTGAAGCGTAACCCAGGTGTCAGATTTGTTTGTGATCTTGGCTTAAATGAAACCAAGTGAATGCAAACAGGTGGCACCAGTTATAAACTCACTGTCCACTTCAGCTCCCCTGACTGAGGGTTACTCGGCCCTGTGGAACCAGAGTGGGACCTTGCCTTACAAGCTTTAAACCCATGAGGCTCTCCTGGATGGGAGCCCCTGTGTCAACTAGAATGAGCCTGAATAGCCAACTGTCCTGTAAGTGAAGTAAGATTTGGCTTCCTAGAGTGCCCGGGGTATCACCAATTAGACAGTGAAGTTTGCTAGCACAAACTGTCACCCTTAAGAATCCCAAGGTTGAGTTTGAACTTTGTCTATGGCCATGGTAGAGGGGAAAGTCGATGATCACAGACTTGCTATCAGCTCCAGGAAGGAGCTGATCGTGGTGGCATTGCCCAAAACCAAGATGCACCAGGTATAATTGTGGAAGGGGACATAGACAGCCAGGAATGGGGGAAATGGGTGGGGAAGACACTGGACCTCTGTTCTGCACTTTAAGCAGTAATGGCTATGGTTATGGTCACTCTGCATGGGGGAGGACAATAGTGTTATGCAGGAGCTGGCTGGGCCATGATGCCTGATACAGCTGTGATCATGGGACTGGAGACACCATGCCTGAGCATGTCCCCACCCGTGCTCTTACAGAATTGCCAGGTGGAGCTGTGAGTCTACACTCCCCACATTCATGAAGGGGGGCTGCCAATCAATCCTGGTAGCCAAAAAGACTGAGAAACCTCTTTGTTAACCATTTCCACATCTTTAGATGGCATCAGCTGTATGGAACACAAGTACCACAGTGACCTGATGTCCCTTGATTCAGATCCCGGTTAGAGTACCCCAGGACTGGGATGAAGTGGCCTCCCTCCCAGTTCTTTGTGGTTCTTGAGATGCTCTGGCCTGTTGTCTGGCCATGTGTTTGTGGGGGCCTTGTGGACTCTTGGACCCAAGTGGACTGAAGCGATTTCTTAAAGATGAAAACTCATGTAGGTTGTCGGTGGCTTGTTTTGATCTTTGTTCTTTAACCCAGTGTCTAGTCAAGATCTAGACCCCCAATATTCCTCCAGTTTAGAGGTGAGGGAGTTCCCCTATGAGCCTCCCCATGTAGTGGAGGCTCTGCATGCTTGGAACTGACTTCAGCTCTTGCTAGGGTTCTTTTACAAGAACCCTGGTCCATGTTGTGTCCCCCCTCCTCCCCATCATGCCTGGTCTCCCTGCAGGAATGACCATGTGCTGGACGCTGCACTTGAAGGTAACAGCCCATGAAGTGGCTTAAGTCACTGGCCATGGCTGCTGCAGTGGCCACAATAGCCCTTCCTTCCAGCTGCCTAAACTTGCTGGCCCTGGAAGGATAATCTGGAGGCTTATCTCAAGCCACTTCAGACAAGGGGAAAGTTGCCTTGCTTTATCAAATGACAATATTTCCCCCAAAATGAAGCCAAGTCTCTCATCATTGAGACATGCAAAGTCGGACATCTGTATAGGAATAAAACGAGACCTTATCAATGGCATCGCCTCTTGCCCACATGGGCTGTAATGAACAGGAGCGGATAAGCCACCTCTCACGCTCCCCGCCCAGCAGCCTCTACCACAAGCCTCCACCACCGGTCTCCACCACCAGTCTCCACCCTCCTCCTGACCTCCCTGAGGTTGCCCTGACTCTTCCCTGAGTCAGTTAGACACCTCTAATTCTCCCTTGTGTACCCTCCTTAAGGGAATCCTCAGTGTCTCCCCTCCCGCTTTTTATCAGACTCGTACCATGCTAAGCATTTCTCTTTCACTTTCCAGAAATCCCTCTAGCCTGGCTCCCATCACCCCATGCCCCTGGGGTACCTCCTCACTTTCTGGAATAACTGTCCATGCTTTGGGTTTCTCCTCCTTCATCCCATAACTGGCCTCTGATTTAAATGTCTTTGGCCCCTTCTCAGTAGGGGTATATTTGGGAACCATGAGCACTGGTTGGATTCACTCCTCCAGAACCTGAGTTATTTTTAACTAAACTAAGCATATGGAATGGTGGTGACAGTCACTTCTGATTGAACCAGAGGTGTTTATTCAAGACTAGGAACTTCCCCCAAATAATTTTGTTACCACGTCCGTCAACTGCTCACCACCTCCTAGGAATGCTCAGTTTTGGTATACTGGATTAAAATGGCAGATTCTCTGCTGTCAAGGTCCCTCAGTTCCTAGACCATAGACGGCATCCATTCAAGGTCTTATGGGGACAAAGATGGGAACTGTTCAGTGAGATCAGTTTCTCTCCTGGCTACCTCCAGTGACTTGATCACTGGATTTAACAACCCTGGGTAACTTAGTCACTGTTTCTTTATTGATCTCTCCAACCTCGGGCTATAGTATCACCTTGGATATAGGTGAGCTGATGAGTCACCTGGTATGTGCCTATGCATGTGCACCAAGGGAGAGTCTAAAGTCTCAGTTGAATGATCTGGATGTGACTGTCATCAACTTTGCCCTCCCCCACCAACTTGAAACTGGTGTTTTGTTGAATCACCTGTGTGGGCAGGACCAAGTCCCCAGTGGGACAAAAACATGTCTTGGTGACACCAAATCTCGGGAAGGTCCTTGACTACCCACTCAAGAGCACATGCTGACTCTCCTTGGTGACACTTCTCGGCAACCAGTGACAAACCTGAGTCTTTGACTGACTTAAGCTGGGGTCTAGTGGACAGGTTACTACTTGGTCACACTTGCCTCATTCTGCATGCTGATCTTAAAGCCTAGTGACTTCCTCTTGACCCCAGAGGCTGGAACCTTTCCTAGAATGACCAAAGGTTCATGGAAAAGACTTGACATATGCCTATAGACCAGGAGTGGGGTTTGCCTGGGTCTCCTGGACTTCTGGACCATTAGCTTAACACTGGAAGAAGCCACTCTTGAGAATCATAGGCTGGGCACACTGGTGCATGTTTGTGATCCCAGCAGCTTGGGAGGCTGAGGAAGGATCAGGAGTTAAAAACCAGCCTCAGCAAAAGTGAGGCACTAATCAACTTGGTGAGACCCCATCTCTAAATAAAATGGCTGGGGATGTGGCTACAGTCAAGTGCCCCTGAGTTCAATATCATGTTAGTTTCGATAGAGCCGAGACCTCTGAAACTTGGCTTCTGTTCTTGCTGGATGATCTGTCCTGTCATCTTTGGAGATGATGGGAGATGTCAAATTCTCGTGAGCTCAAGCCTTAAGTGCCACAGACCACCAAAATAGTGTTCACCAAGATTCTGAAGTCTATACATGGGGTAACCTGACGTGGAAGCATTGCTCTTAATGTAGAGGGGTAAATGGTCTGGGAAAGTCTCCAAGGCTTAAATGGGTTTCCTGACCTTGAAGGAGACCTCTGCCCCCTGTCCTACCTCCAAGGTCACCCCACACCTCTGGATCTTGTTTGGAGTAAGCCCATGAAAGGCAGGTAATGACACTTGAAGCACGTGTGTATTGTCTTTCATTACAAGACAAGGGTCACCTACCACCCTTGGGTGCTGAGTTTTACTTGGGTACAGCTGAGACTCTTTGTTCAAAAAAACTTTGACCATAAAAGACTTTGACGTCGAAGAGCTACATTAATGATGGTCTTCTGACATGGAGAACCTGTCAGAGAGCGTACTTCTGTTTCTTTCCAGTTCTCCTGCGACTCCATAGGAGCCTGGGAAGGTTTGAGAAGGCCAGCAATTTCTTCCAGAACTGCCAAAGCTGTACCCTATTTATGAGGACCCTAACTTGAGCCTACTTGATGTAGGAGCAATGATGATTTTTCCCTCATTACACTCCCTTCCCATCACTCCTCTCTGCCCATTAAATCTTGATCTCCTTAGAGACAAGTGTCCCCATTAAAGGCCAGGGAACAATGACACTTGGCCTCTGAGCAGAGGGACACATAGGCTCAGGACGGTATCTGCTTGATGTCACCACTGAAAACTGAACCTCCAAACTCCGTGAAGAGAAGCTGGAGCAGGCTTAGGATGGCTCTGCCCAGAACTTTCCTATCCTGAAAAACCCTATATAATTCCTGACTTGAGATCCAAATTTAGCAACTCTGTAAATCCAGACCTCTGAGAGGATGGGGCTCCCAGTGGGTCCCTCGGGTGTGTTCCCCTGGGCCCCGTTGTTTCTGGGGCAGTTCTCCCTCGCCCTAACATACTTGTGCACAAGCTTGGTGGAGCCTCCTAGCCACCGGGCAGGTCTCTTGCTGGTATCAACACTGTCCTGATGTCAAGTCCCCTATCCAACAGGAAGAGAAGTCCATGTCATTACCGCTGACATCTTAACAGACCTGATACTGAATGTTCAGGAAGCCTGTATAAATGCAGGCTCATGAAGATTTTTAACTAAGACTTAAATATGCTCCTGTTAGCAAAACAGCATGCAGTTCTATGGAGGGTAATGAGTTCTTGACCATTAACAGAGAATTCTTGCAACAAGATGATTATCCTTGAATCCAGTTGACATGATGTACAGGTCAGGGCCATGGGACAGGGAGAACTACTGGCAGGGGGGTTGTATAAATCTGTAGTATGTAGCTTATGCTGGTTTTTGGATATCCATGGTCTAACCCTACAAAACCACGTGGCTGTCAAGTTTTCTAGATGTGCTCATCCAGAATGGAGAGTATCCTATAAGACAACCTGGACTCTGCATTTGGTTCCTTCTAATTTCACTCTGCTTGGTTACTTGGCAAGAGTGTGAGGAAAGTGGTGGTCACTTTGTCTGGGGTCACATGTTGAAGCATGAGCCACGGTGTTCCACCTCTGAGGATGCCGAGATTGCTCCTCAGTTAAGTCCAACGGCCTATCTTCTGTAAAGGGTAGACTCCATGACTTGTGATTCATGTGGGGTAAAGGTTTGAGATCCCTGAAAGTGACTTTCTATTTCAACTGTAGAATCTGAACCTTGGGCACTGTGCTCCCATCAGATGTTATAAATACATTCCATACTTACCAAGGGAATTCCTGAGTTTTCCTTCCAGACTTCTAGAAATAAGACTTTAGAGGGTTACTGACATAACACTTTTCACCTGTATAGACAACAAGAGCCTCTTCAAACAGGCACTAACCCTGTTGATTACGAGCAGATATTCTTCCTGCATTCTTTGAACAAAATATGGTCAAGGTCACCTTAACTTTATTGACAGACTTGGACTCCTATCGAAAACACTGTGTATGTTTACTAGAAATACTTAGTAAAGATGTGGGTGTTGGTTGAGGTCATTACCCCCAAATGATGTGGGGTTCCAGGAATTGGAGCTTTGTCTATGTAAGGGAGCCATATTCTCAAAGAAGAGTTTTTTTAGTCAGCTATTCTCAAGTTCCTACAGAATAAGTGTCCACCATACTGTAGACCACACTTTCATAACTTTGCCTAACAGGAGGGATCTGACCACCACACTCTCCCATGATTTCACAAGAAGTCCCAAAGGGCAGCCCCTGTTTACAGTGTTCATGTCAATCATGGCATGGTGAATGCGTCTGAGATGACCGGTCATTCTGATGAGTTCTGTGGATGAGCCAGGGAAGTGGCCAGCCTCTCTTTCCCAAGTTGCGTGGCCCTTATTGGGCTCCACCAGCGTCGTTGTTCCATCTTCAGTTCCAAGAAGTGTCACCCTGTCACCTAGAATCTGCAATCGCATCAGAGAATGACAGGCAACTTCAATCCTAAGACTATGGGCACTGAGAATGTGACTTCCGGATTCCAGCCAAACACTGGAGGCTGACCTGTAGTCAGTCATAGGACTGACCTTGTCTCCCTCAACTATACCTGAAAGGACTTTAGGACCTGGCACTTAGGTTTGTGCCACTGCAAAGTCTTCCCCTGTGGGAACACCTCAGGGACCTAAACCACGCAGAGCAACGTCCATGGAATTTCTCCCTAAAGGTCCTCAGGTGCTTCCTGTGTACAAGCCCCCATGAAGGGAGGGCTGGGTGTCCCTTTCCTGCTCGGGCCCAGAACTGATGGGGCTATACCTGCTACACCTGTCTCTGGCTGCCTGCCTCTGTCTGAGAACCTCACATCTGAGTGAGTTCATGGACTTCTCGGGGCCTGGAACCAGATCTCTCCCGAAACTTGGGTGCACGGGGTGACCAAGGCTCTTCATACAACTAAGATGACTGCTTGTGGCTCATGGCTTTCTGGACATGGGTCTTTTTTTCCTGAAAACTCCCTCAGATGGACAGGAGATAGAACTAGGGATAGTCACCTAGGGCATTTTTCTGGGCATGACATTGATGTGGCCTTCCTAGGTAGCACAGCGCTTGCTCCACTGTCCTCAGGACTCATTCCTGAAGGTGTCAGGTTCTTGTGGGTTCAGGTCCTGTGTGTACCCACTTGACCAAATGACCAGCATTCCAGAAGAGCAGTTGTCCTTTGCCCACAGAATCCTAGGAGGGGAGATGCCTCCAGTACCAGAAGGGAGGGTTCCTCCCCGATTGAGAGCCCTGCTTCCCCTTTCTCACGTCATCAGGCAAAGGTCACAAGTGTCTCTGGGCTTTCACCACTATCTGGGTGGAGACCCCAAATGTCACCTAATGACACTGGGGCAAGTCATTGTAGGACAGCCAAACTCAGCTTCCCCCCTTGACCATTCATCTGGCATAGGATCTCGAAGGCTGAGAATATTTGGAGTGAACGGCAAGAATCTAGAGAAGGAACCGCATCTGTTTTAGGGCCCACCTTACAGCATGGGTGGGCTGCCATCGCAGGTGCCTGGGCTTCCTCTTTCTAGTTCTCCCAGCTCCATGGAGGAGCCTGGGGACCCTCCTGAGGAAGACAGAGCACTGAGCTTGCACAGGAAAATCTGAACTGGACCCCCTTCATGGGGGTCGTGCTCTGTGGTTATCAGTGAGTTGGAGGGAAGGGACTTCAATCCTTAAACTTTGACTTTGTTCCCCTTCATTCACTTTTTCCCTTGTTAAACCCT
Source organism: Marmota monax (assembly GCF_021218885.2). Lineage (NCBI taxonomy): Eukaryota > Metazoa > Chordata > Mammalia > Rodentia > Sciuridae > Marmota > Marmota monax. Next base: position 28,605 of record NW_026692593.1, read on the forward strand.
GGAAAAACTTATTAAGAAAAAATGCTGCTGTGTCCCAGGGAAGATCATCTGAGGAAGTGCACCTTGCATGGGAGACTGAGATTTGGAAGGGCAGAGCTTTTGCCCCAGATGCCAATATGGGAAACCAAAGCACAGGCCCCACTGAGCAGGAAGAGAAACTGGGTCAGACTAAAGTGACCATTCCCTAGGGTTCATCCAGGTCCTCCTAAAAAGTCCTGGGCTTGGTTCTCAGATCGGAAGTGACTTGGCACATAGGACTGACTTCTATATTGATGGCCCTGAGAGGTGGGGCTCCTGTCTGCACTTCTCTGGTCTTCTCCATGGGCTCCTAGATGAATCCTCCCTCACGTTGGCTGTGGAATTCACTTGTGTGAAGACTTGGTGGGGGCCTCCCTCCTGTTGGATGGAGAATACCTCATCATTGTCACAGGGTTCCTGTGTCGAAGGTAGACCAGATGGTCACTGTTCACAAAGTGACTTTTCACTACAGGTATTTATCTTGGAGCATATGCGGCCCTGTCATGAGTGGGAATCTCCAAATTGCCCTTTAGAAGCTTCCCTTTTAGTACAATTTCAGGGAAATTTCTCATGAAACATTATCATGTTGAATGGCAACATAGGGCTCTTGTTGTTATAACCAGGAGGTGGCCTTTTCTTAATGGACAGGACCTCAGAACACTCATGGAACTCGAGAAACATCTCAATCATGGTATACCTGGTCTTTTGTGTGGCCAGAAAGTCTTTGGTTTTGCTTCTTATAAAAACTTCAGAAACACACAGAACCAGCCAGAGAAATGGCTGTTCCCATCATATTCAGGGACTCACCTCTGACAGCTGGGACACGGTGTCTGGTTTCCTCACCAGATCATGTATCTACCCCTTAAAGCAAACAAACATCTCCATGTGCAGCCTCCATGGTGCATGGACATGTATCTAACATCTTAATGCCTTTAGCATTCAAATTCAGCTTCTCCGGCATCCAGCAACATGTAGACCATCAAGCCAAACTTTCACAAGGATCATCAAAACTGGCTTGTTTAAATGGAGATCCAGATACAGCCTACACATCATGAGCAGGGGTTCACCCACATTTTCCCCTGGCAATTTCTATCTTCCCTGTGTCCTAAAGCAGACATTTGCTTCAGTCCTCTCAATGGGAGATACTTTCCGTAATAAATCTAGCTTTCCAACCCTGAGAGCACAAGATTCTAGTTCTCAGGTAAAGAAACAAGAAGGGAAACAGCCTCCATTGATAATGAGCCAGTTGGGACCTGATGGGCCTCATCTGGGCCCCGTCTCCCTGCTGTGATTCCTGGGAAACATTTCTGGCTTGAGATGGTGTATATCATGTGTAGCTGTCAACAGACCCAAGACAGGAGGACAGTAGGACAACCGCGTATACTGTCAGAGCTGCAGTTGTGTCCCTCTGCCTTAAAGTAACCTGAGAATCTCCTGTGTCCCTCAGAAGTGGATGTGCAGTGGGTGGCCATTGGACTTCATTACTGAACTGCTGTTCCCAATTAGGATCTACCTAAATGATGCTTCTAGATCATTTTGAATTTACTATGGCTTTGGGGAGCATGATGATCTGCACAACCTTCACTTTCTTATAAGCCAAAGAACATCTCCATTTTTAAAAAACTCTCCAGATTCTCGGGATGGAACAGTCGGACTTCACAGGAGTAGGGTTCTCAACACTCCTGTGTGCTGACTACCTGTCACTCGTGACCTGAGATGGAGATTGAACTTGTTCTATTGAAATTGTAGCAGCCTAACTGCTCTATGGTACCAAAGGTGGATTTCTAGAGCAAAGTCTACGGAAGAGACCAGGAAGGAAAAGCTACCGAATCCATTCCCCAATCATGGAGGATGGCGAACATTCCAAAGGCCCTCTGACACTCCTCCACAGATCTGGGAAAAGTGCTGTCGGCCAATACTGAAGGCATTTGTGACTTGCCTTGGTAGATCAGTGAGTAAACAACAATAGTCTGACGTATTGGACAACATGGACCCCCTCATCTTGACACAATACTGGAAATGCTCCAGTGAGATGACGAGACCTTAAGGGGTTCTAATTGTCTAAGGATCATGGAGGAGCCTGGTGTGACAGTAGAGGGCTGCTATCTTATTGTAGCTTTGGCTCAGAAGGTTGTCTTTGTCTTCGAGGTAGTGTCCCATCTGGGCTTGGAGAAGTCAATCTCCAGACTGTGTCCACTTGGCCACCCAGATCTGGCTCCCTCGCTTCTCGGTGGGACGACTCGGAGCCAGTGCAGGATGGAGGTTTGGCAGGTGTGTCCCAAATGCTCCATGGGGAGCTCTACCACCAAAAACCGCCAGGACGTTACTAGGCTTTTCTAAACAACATACGTCCATAGTGTCCAGTTCATATGGAGGTGGTATGGAGGGTGTTACCAGCTCTTGGTGTTCCCAGATCAACGTTGGGTTCTCCTGATCAATTGGAGATAGAGATCACCAAAAGGCGACTGATATGGTTGGGACAAGGCTCTGCTGGGACTTCTGCTGGAGTCGAGGGGAAACGATGCATGGGTGAGGGTTCCTAAACCAGCTCTCCAAAGACATGACAAAGCTAAGGAAAATGGGCTCAGGTAGTCACATGACCCCAGGAGTTCTGCACCTGGCTCCTCTCCCCTGGCACCAGGGTTTGCATGGGAGATCTGCTCACCCTTGGGCCTCTGCTCAATGGGAGAGGGATCATAGGCATGTGGAGGTCAGCAGCACAGATCACAAAGCTGATAGACACCATCAGTATTGGCCTTCCAGGAAGGCTGTGTCAGTCAAGGCTGGACATATTGTGCATGTGGGGTTTTTTGTAGATAAACTCGGGAGGAGTTGGCTCTGAGCCTGGTCATGGGTGGAAATCCTTACTGACAGCAGTTCTTGCTGGGCAGAAAATCTTGGTGGGGAATAAGGGTTCTCCCTGCCCTGTCTCGACAGGGGCATAGTACATGATGGAAAGAATGGTCTTCACCTTGGTTACCTGCAATCCTATCCCCTGTCTTACATGGGAACTGAAAAGAATGACACCAGCCCCACCTGCCACTTTCTAAAATTTTTCATGACGGGCTAATGCAGAATGTGGGACAACCTCTAAGACAACTGGGACCCTTGGTTCCTTTTTATGCCAGCCTCCATTATTCTCCGCCTGCATGGTGGGCTCTGTCATTGGGGGCTCTTGCTGCCCTGGGTGACCAGGTGTGCCAACCATGCCAGAATGAGACCAAAACCCCAGCCCAAATGAGTGGTCACTGAGGGACAGTTATAGCCTCCAGCTTAATTCTCCAGTGGTTACTGAGGCTGCAGGTCCAGAAAAGGGACTAGTCCTTTTATCCCGTGCTGTACCTGAGAGGTCCTTATTAAAATCCTGACTTTGTGGCTTTTGCCAATTTGAGATTATCTCCAATGGCCACGTCTCAGTGGCCTCAACTCGTGTCTAACATGCCCAAGTTTGCCCTGGCTCTCCTTTAGGACAAAGCCAGATCTATATAGGCCGAGTGGGCCCCTCGCCCCTGCCTCTGGCTCAAAATCAAAGGTGACCTAACATTTCCCCCATGACCTGCCTGATTCCCACCTCCTGGTTCTAAAACCTCATTTTGGCTCACTCCAACTTCAGGGCCAGAAATCAGACTATCATCTGAAACTGGGATTATGTGAGAAGAATGTGACTGCAAAACTGAGCTTTGTTCTGTTTTGGTCTCCAGCTCCTGGTTGACTTTTTAATTTTTGAGCTGAGTGTCAAGAGCCAGCCACTCCTTGGTGTGCAGGTTTGGGGTGGGGAACTAGGGATAGACCTGAGCACTGCTCTCAGGCCTGCTGCTGCGGGCTTAGTGTGTATGTCCTCACTGGTTCCAATGACCTCTACTACCATCCTCGCTGCTTATTCTGGAAGATCTGCTTCTTTTCGGTGCACACAGGGCCTGCATCCAAATGACCAAAGGCCTTTCATTCCAAGCAGGCGAATGACTAGGGGGTCCCTGGGAACATCAAAATCGTCCTTCCCATGGAACCCCTTAGGAGGGAAGAAGCCCTGGGGACATCTCCAGAGCCAGAGGAGAGGGCTCCTGCCCTGTTGAAAGCCCCACTTCCCTTTTCTCTTCCATATGTCCTCAAATCAAGGGTCACAAGTAGCCTTTGGCTTTTTACACTGTGGGCAGAAACCCTAAATATCATATAATGATACTCGGGGCAATGATGGAATTTTGTCATTGCAAGACAAATCTCAGCTACCTGTGACTGACCATCTGGCCTCTAGTCTCTCTGAGAAGGTCTGGATGAAACATCTGGGGGCAAGTAGGACTTTGACTGTGAACTTGTTTTAGTTGGAATGAGAGGCATCTATCGAGCTGTCAGTCTTGACGTGGAGAAATCTGTCACTGTTTTCTGCTCTCCTGACTTCTCCAACTTTTTCTAATCTCGGGGCTGCATGGGGAAGCCTGGGGACACCAGTCACCCGTGAATGAGCTTTTCCATGCTAATCAAAGCTGTAGCCAATTAGTGGGGTATCAAGATGGCTGCACCTCAAGATCAGTTCTGTGGTGATGCAAATAATCAAGTTTCTAACTCTATGCTTGGCTCCTCATCTTGTGAGAAATGCAGGCAAGTCCTCGGGGCTCGTGAGGCACTATGAATGGAGAGCTGAGGCTGAGAAGGCAGAGTCAGTGTCAGCCTGAGTGGCCACTAACAGAAACTGAACCTCAGACTACAATGCAGATGGAGGAAAAGCAGGCTCAAGTGTCCTGGTCCATCTTCTGCAGAGAAATCCTGAACTGTCTTCAGGTCAGAAGTGACCTGGCAGTGGGGCCATGACGTGGGAGTTAAGGCTAGGGTGCCTTAGTGTTTTCTGGGGTGTCTTCTGGGCTCTATTGTTCCAGGGCAAGTTCCCTTCATTCTAGATTCACCTATGGGCAGCTTGATGGGTGCCTCCTGGCCATGTGGGGCAGGCTTCTGGAGACGGCACCATCTTGGATTGTATCCTCTGTTGGGGTGTACCACTGGTCCACCAGTGTCCGATGGACCTGCACTGAAAGCCTGTGAATGGCTTCCATGGTTTGGCTCAGCTTCCCTGGTGTGAGGAAGAGATTGCCAGATGTGGGGGTCACACCTATAGTCCCAGTGGCTTGGGAGGCTGAAATAGGAAGATCGAAAGCTCAAGGCCAGCCTCTGTAACTTGGCCCTAAGTAACATAGCCAGACTGGGTCTCAAAAGGGGTTTGAGGGGATGTGGCTCAGGGGCTTAGCACCCTTGGGTTCATTACCCAGTACCCCCCAAAAAAGAACACCCTAAAACCTTGTACTGACACTCCTACCCAAAAATTAACCAAAGTAATCATCTCAGTGTGGCATGGTCTAGAGCTGTCTTAATCCCTCGTATTTGGAATACACAGAAGGCACTATGTCCCACATAGCTTTATGACCTCTGTACCCCAAATACACTTTCAAGTGCTTGAATCTGTCACTGACTTCTTGAGGAAAGTATTCCCCATCCTGCACACCAGAGCTCACATATTTTCTTACTGTGAGGAATATTCTCTGGATTTGGAGGAACATCCTCTGTCCTCCTAGCACTTAATTGCTAGACTTTAGTGCTCAGCTTGGATTGACGTTCAGCCCTTCCTGGTCAGTGGGGCAGATTCCAAGAATGATGGAGGAAAGGGTGCCTTCTCCCAAGGTCCTAGGTGCCACTGGTTTGGGCTTACCCTTTGGACAGGAAGCTTGACCATCTTTCATAGACAATTGGTTAGTTCCTAACACTGTGGCTCTTTGAAGTAGAGCCCGTGGTTGACCAGATGCCTGTTCTCCTGAGCCTCCACAAATACTGACTCCTGAATATTTGAGGTTCCCTGAACATTCTGCCTTGGGCTTCCCTAGTATCCCACTCCTTGCCTCTTAAGATATCCATTCTCAAAGTGGAGACTGACAAAACAGGAAAGTGCTTCCTGCCAAAAAGATTGGATCTTGAAGTCACGTTTTTCTTTGACTTCAGAAAACTAAAAATATTTCAATTCAGTCCTAGAAGGAAGGAATGCAGTCCTTTCTTCTCTTTGGGGGTTGACTCTGCAACCTCCATCTCTGCCTTCTGAGTCCCAGGAAATGTGTGTGCCCTCGACCCTCAGGGTCCAGCTGGGCTGACCTGCTCCACAAGTAGCAGGTGGGTCAGGCAGGACTTGGACCCAGATTATGACCTTCCCTCACTGCAAGAAGGGCCAGAATTTTCCCTTTTTAGAAATGTCATTGTGGGGGAAAATCCAGGGCCTTCAGTGACATTTCCAGAATGAAGCCTGCAGTTGGGACAAAGGCTGTGTACCTACTTCCTGGGGACTCCCACCCCCCTCCCCATGCCACTCTGTGGGGAACTTTAAATGCACACCCAAGTGGCTGTAGCCAACTGTGTGGTGCCTGGTGGGCCAACTTCCCAGTGAGTCTAGTCCTGTCTCTCCTTGGTCACTAACCCCATTAGTCAGTGGATGAGATGGGCTCAGTGGACATACCCATCTCGTTCTTAGAGGCAATGTTTCCAAGACTTTTGCCCAGTTTCCCTCCACACATTCAGGGTCTGGAACCCTGGAGAGATGGGGGTGGGAGATGGTGTCTGACTTCATGTGGGGTCTTCACATGGCCATCATCAAACTTCTTCAACAGAGTGGTGCCAGGGCTCCCCATTGTCTTGCAAATCCTCCAGATGGGCTAATATAAATCTTTGCCAGGCTGAAAATTCCCTTGGGAAGCCATTGCTTTCCCTGAGTAGGATGCAGTTGGATACTGAACAGAACCCTGTGAGGGGGTGGCTTGTGTCCTGCTGGGGCTGTCCCTGCATGCACCCCATGATGGGAGGCTAGGAACTTGCTCCATGGGGAAGGTTCTACTTTCTGTCTAACGTGCTATTGTTCCTATGAGCAATAAAGTGGTCGCCACACTGGAGAAGTACACCAAGTATCCATCCTGAAAGTGTGGTCACTGAGGATCTGACTGGCATTTCCTGATATAGTCTGGGGGTGGGTGACTAAGGGTCTGGATCTAAAGGGACCACAGCCTTCCCCCAGCCCTAACTGTACCCGAGTTAACTACTCCTGGCCAGCGGTTTTGCCCTCGTCCGTGGGTGCGCGTCTCACTGACCTTGACTCTGTTCTCCACAACACCCATGGAAGATCGCCCTACGATGGGTGGAGGCTCTGAGTCTCCACACTGGGGGGGAGCCTGCAGAGTGCCACTTGCCAGCTCAGGATTACTAGCGTGAACAGGGGATACGTCCTTCTTCCCCACCTCCTGTCCTTAAAGCCTGTACTTGGCTAAGAACATGTCCACATCAGTTCCATAAAGAACACCATCTCCAGGGAGATGGGCAAGTGCCCGTTACCAGAGTGTCATGCACAAGCCTCGAGAAATACTTCTGCCTTTCCTGTCATGTCTGAACCTCTGTCGGTGACAACTACCCTGGTCAGAGAGAACTTGATTTGCTGTTATGGTTCAGAAATATTTGTCATAGAAAAACTTGAACATGTCAAACCTGGCCAGAGTCTCACACTTACTCACGGCTGGCCTTGCTCATAGGGCTGATGACGGCAATTCTTAAAGGCAAAACCTGGGCCTCAGACTAACCTGTCCAGG